>NW_028182338.1:0-192090 GCF_057382185.1 Mchenga conophoros
CAAACACAGAGAGAGGACAAAGTGGTTATACAGAACTTGAGGACATTATCTACATGTAATTATCTACATAATTATAAATTTGTTGTGTTTTCTTTAACAATGTCAGAAGGAGAGAGGCACTGAGGCACCGTCTTCCGCCCCCCGACGCTCCTGCTGCGCCTCCTCCTTCTGACAGGAACTGCCTGCAGAACAAGCATGAATGATGCCTGAGTGGACACACGCAACTCACAAGTTCCTGGCTCTGTCAGCTCCTCTGCAGAGGGTTTCCCTAAGAAGGTGGACCTAGCAGGGTCACCGGGGGACGGGGAGCTGTGCCTCACGGCCCTCACTTCGCCGGAGAAACCCTCATGCAGAGTTCAGAAACTTGTGTGTTGAGTATGTCGCTGTGAGCCTCCACCATTTAACTAGTGGGTGAAGCCTGAACTGTCTAGAGACAGACCAGACCAGCTGCACAACACAGACACTTCAAACCTGAGGACAAATCTGAGAGAACAGAAAAAGGAAAGGAAACTTAGCTTAGAACCATGCAGCGCTACAGGAGACGGCAGCACTGCAGAGGTGAGGACCGGCACCTGTTTGAAAGAGACAAATGCACACAAACACACACAACAACGAACGAGAAACAAACACAGAGAGAGGACAAAGTGGTTATACAGAACTTGAGGACATTATCTACATGTAATTATCTACATAATTATAAATTTGTTGTGTTTTCTTTAACAATGTCAGAAGGAGAGAGGCACTGAGGCACCGTCTTCCGCCCCCCGACGCTCCTGCTGCGCCTCCTCCTTCTGACAGGAACTGCCTACAGAACAAGCATGAATGATGCCTGAGTGGACACACGCAACTCACAAGTTCCTGGCTCTGTCAGCTCCTCTGCAGAGGGTTTCCCTAAGAAGGTGGACCTAGCAGGGTCACCGGGGGACGGGGAGCTGTGCCTCACGGCCCTCACTTCGTCGGAGAAACCCTCATGCAGAGTTCAGAAACTTGTGTGTTGAGTATGTCGCTGTGAGCCTCCACCATTTAACTAGTGGGTGAAGCCTGAACTGTCTAGAGACAGACCAGACCAGCTGCACAACACAGACACTTCAAACCTGAGGACAAATCTGAGAGAACAGAAAAAGGAAAGGAAACTTAGCTTAGAACCATGCAGCGCTACAGGAGACGGCAGCACTGCAGAGGTGAGGACCGGCACCTGTTTGAAAGAGACAAATGCACACAAACACACACAACAACGAACGAGAAACAAACACAGAGAGAGGACAAAGTGGTTATACAGAACTTGAGGACATTATCTACATGTAATTATCTACATAATTATAAATTTGTTGTGTTTTCTTTAACAATGTCAGAAGGAGAGAGGCACTGAGGCACCGTCTTCCGCCCCCCGACGCTCCTGCTGCGCCTCCTCCTTCTGACAGGAACTGCCTACAGAACAAGCATGAATGATGCCTGAGTGGACACACGCAACTCACAAGTTCCTGGCTCTGTCAGCTCCTCTGCAGAGGGTTTCCCTAAGAAGGTGGACCTAGCAGGGTCACCGGGGGACGGGGAGCTGTGCCTCACGGCCCTCACTTCGTCGGAGAAACCCTCATGCAGAGTTCAGAAACTTGTGTGTTGAGTATGTCGCTGTGAGCCTCCACCATTTAACTAGTGGGTGAAGCCTGAACTGTCTAGAGACAGACCAGACCAGCTGCACAACACAGACACTGCAAACCTGAGGACAAATCTGAGAGAACAGAAAAAGGAAAGGAAACTTAGCTTAGAACCATGCAGCGCTACAGGAGACGGCAGCACTGCAGAGGTGAGGACCGGCACCTGTTTGAAAGAGACAAATGCACACAAACACACACAACAACGAACGAGAAACAAACACAGAGAGAGGACAAAGTGGTTATACAGAACTTGAGGACATTATCTACATGTAATTATCTACATAATTATAAATTTGTTGTGTTTTCTTTAACAATGTCAGAAGGAGAGAGGCACTGAGGCACCGTCTTCCGCCCCCCGACGCTCCTGCTGCGCCTCCTCCTTCTGACAGGAACTGCCTACAGAACAAGCATGAATGATGCCTGAGTGGACACACGCAACTCACAAGTTCCTGGCTCTGTCAGCTCCTCTGCAGAGGGTTTCCCTAAGAAGGTGGACCTAGCAGGGTCACCGGGGGACGGGGAGCTGTGCCTCACGGCCCTCACTTCGTCGGAGAAACCCTCATGCAGAGTTCAGAAACTTGTGTGTTGAGTATGTCGCTGTGAGCCTCCACCATTTAACTAGTGGGTGAAGCCTGAACTGTCTAGAGACAGACCAGACCAGCTGCACAACACAGACACTGCAAACCTGAGGACAAATCTGAGAGAACAGAAAAAGGAAAGGAAACTTAGCTTAGAACCATGCAGCGCTACAGGAGACGGCAGCACTGCAGAGGTGAGGACCGGCACCTGTTTGAAAGAGACAAATGCACACAAACACACACAACAACGAACGAGAAACAAACACAGAGAGAGGACAAAGTGGTTATACAGAACTTGAGGACATTATCTACATGTAATTATCTACATAATTATAAATTTGTTGTGTTTTCTTTAACAATGTCAGAAGGAGAGAGGCACTGAGGCACCGTCTTCCGCCCCCCGACGCTCCTGCTGCGCCTCCTCCTTCTGACAGGAACTGCCTACAGAACAAGCATGAATGATGCCTGAGTGGACACACGCAACTCACAAGTTCCTGGCTCTGTCAGCTCCTCTGCAGAGGGTTTCCCTAAGAAGGTGGACCTAGCAGGGTCACCGGGGGACGGGGAGCTGTGCCTCACGGCCCTCACTTCGTCGGAGAAACCCTCATGCAGAGTTCAGAAACTTGTGCGTTGAGTATGTCGCTGTGAGCCTCCACCATTTAACTAGTGGGTGAAGCCTGAACTGTCTAGAGACAGACCAGACCAGCTGCACAACACAGACACTGCAAACCTGAGGACAAATCTGAGAGAACAGAAAAAGGAAAGGAAACTTAGCTTAGAACCATGCAGCGCTACAGGAGACGGCAGCACTGCAGAGGTGAGGACCGGCACCTGTTTGAAAGAGACAAATGCACACAAACACACACAACAACGAACGAGAAACAAACACAGAGAGAGGACAAAGTGGTTATACAGAACTTGAGGACATTATCTACATGTAATTATCTACATAATTATAAATTTGTTGTGTTTTCTTTAACAATGTCAGAAGGAGAGAGGCACTGAGGCACCGTCTTCCGCCCCCCGACGCTCCTGCTGCGCCTCCTCCTTCTGACAGGAACTGCCTGCAGAACAAGCATGAATGATGCCTGAGTGGACACACGCAACTCACAAGTTCCTGGCTCTGTCAGCTCCTCTGCAGAGGGTTTCCCTAAGAAGGTGGACCTAGCAGGGTCACCGGGGGACGGGGAGCTGTGCCTCACGGCCCTCACTTCGCCGGAGAAACCCTCATGCAGAGTTCAGAAACTTGTGTGTTGAGTATGTCGCTGTGAGCCTCCACCATTTAACTAGTGGGTGAAGCCTGAACTGTCTAGAGACAGACCAGACCAGCTGCACAACACAGACACTTCAAACCTGAGGACAAATCTGAGAGAACAGAAAAAGGAAAGGAAACTTAGCTTAGAACCATGCAGCGCTACAGGAGACGGCAGCACTGCAGAGGTGAGGACCGGCACCTGTTTGAAAGAGACAAATGCACACAAACACACACAACAACGAACGAGAAACAAACACAGAGAGAGGACAAAGTGGTTATACAGAACTTGAGGACATTATCTACATGTAATTATCTACATAATTATAAATTTGTTGTGTTTTCTTTAACAATGTCAGAAGGAGAGAGGCACTGAGGCACCGTCTTCCGCCCCCCGACGCTCCTGCTGCGCCTCCTCCTTCTGACAGGAACTGCCTACAGAACAAGCATGAATGATGCCTGAGTGGACACACGCAACTCACAAGTTCCTGGCTCTGTCAGCTCCTCTGCAGAGGGTTTCCCTAAGAAGGTGGACCTAGCAGGGTCACCGGGGGACGGGGAGCTGTGCCTCACGGCCCTCACTTCGCCGGAGAAACCCTCATGCAGAGTTCAGAAACTTGTGCGTTGAGTATGTCGCTGTGAGCCTCCACCATTTAACTAGTGGGTGAAGCCTGAACTGTCTAGAGACAGACCAGACCAGCTGCACAACACAGACACTGCAAACCTGAGGACAAATCTGAGAGAACAGAAAAAGGAAAGGAAACTTAGCTTAGAACCATGCAGCGCTACAGGAGACGGCAGCACTGCAGAGGTGAGGACCGGCACCTGTTTGAAAGAGACAAATGCACACAAACACACACAACAACGAACGAGAAACAAACACAGAGAGAGGACAAAGTGGTTATACAGAACTTGAGGACATTATCTACATGTAATTATCTACATAATTATAAATTTGTTGTGTTTTCTTTAACAATGTCAGAAGGAGAGAGGCACTGAGGCACCGTCTTCCGCCCCCCGACGCTCCTGCTGCGCCTCCTCCTTCTGACAGGAACTGCCTACAGAACAAGCATGAATGATGCCTGAGTGGACACACGCAACTCACAAGTTCCTGGCTCTGTCAGCTCCTCTGCAGAGGGTTTCCCTAAGAAGGTGGACCTAGCAGGGTCACCGGGGGACGGGGAGCTGTGCCTCACGGCCCTCACTTCGCCGGAGAAACCCTCATGCAGAGTTCAGAAACTTGTGTGTTGAGTATGTCGCTGTGAGCCTCCACCATTTAACTAGTGGGTGAAGCCTGAACTGTCTAGAGACAGACCAGACCAGCTGCACAACACAGACACTTCAAACCTGAGGACAAATCTGAGAGAACAGAAAAAGGAAAGGAAACTTAGCTTAGAACCATGCAGCGCTACAGGAGACGGCAGCACTGCAGAGGTGAGGACCGGCACCTGTTTGAAAGAGACAAATGCACACAAACACACACAACAACGAACGAGAAACAAACACAGAGAGAGGACAAAGTGGTTATACAGAACTTGAGGACATTATCTACATGTAATTATCTACATAATTATAAATTTGTTGTGTTTTCTTTAACAATGTCAGAAGGAGAGAGGCACTGAGGCACCGTCTTCCGCCCCCCGACGCTCCTGCTGCGCCTCCTCCTTCTGACAGGAACTGCCTACAGAACAAGCATGAATGATGCCTGAGTGGACACACGCAACTCACAAGTTCCTGGCTCTGTCAGCTCCTCTGCAGAGGGTTTCCCTAAGAAGGTGGACCTAGCAGGGTCACCGGGGGACGGGGAGCTGTGCCTCACGGCCCTCACTTCGTCGGAGAAACCCTCATGCAGAGTTCAGAAACTTGTGTGTTGAGTATGTCGCTGTGAGCCTCCACCATTTAACTAGTGGGTGAAGCCTGAACTGTCTAGAGACAGACCAGACCAGCTGCACAACACAGACACTTCAAACCTGAGGACAAATCTGAGAGAACAGAAAAAGGAAAGGAAACTTAGCTTAGAACCATGCAGCGCTACAGGAGACGGCAGCACTGCAGAGGTGAGGACCGGCACCTGTTTGAAAGAGACAAATGCACACAAACACACACAACAACGAACGAGAAACAAACACAGAGAGAGGACAAAGTGGTTATACAGAACTTGAGGACATTATCTACATGTAATTATCTACATAATTATAAATTTGTTGTGTTTTCTTTAACAATGTCAGAAGGAGAGAGGCACTGAGGCACCGTCTTCCGCCCCCCGACGCTCCTGCTGCGCCTCCTCCTTCTGACAGGAACTGCCTACAGAACAAGCATGAATGATGCCTGAGTGGACACACGCAACTCACAAGTTCCTGGCTCTGTCAGCTCCTCTGCAGAGGGTTTCCCTAAGAAGGTGGACCTAGCAGGGTCACCGGGGGACGGGGAGCTGTGCCTCACGGCCCTCACTTCGCCGGAGAAACCCTCATGCAGAGTTCAGAAACTTGTGTGTTGAGTATGTCGCTGTGAGCCTCCACCATTTAACTAGTGGGTGAAGCCTGAACTGTCTAGAGACAGACCAGACCAGCTGCACAACACAGACACTTCAAACCTGAGGACAAATCTGAGAGAACAGAAAAAGGAAAGGAAACTTAGCTTAGAACCATGCAGCGCTACAGGAGACGGCAGCACTGCAGAGGTGAGGACCGGCACCTGTTTGAAAGAGACAAATGCACACAAACACACACAACAACGAACGAGAAACAAACACAGAGAGAGGACAAAGTGGTTATACAGAACTTGAGGACATTATCTACATGTAATTATCTACATAATTATAAATTTGTTGTGTTTTCTTTAACAATGTCAGAAGGAGAGAGGCACTGAGGCACCGTCTTCCGCCCCCCGACGCTCCTGCTGCGCCTCCTCCTTCTGACAGGAACTGCCTACAGAACAAGCATGAATGATGCCTGAGTGGACACACGCAACTCACAAGTTCCTGGCTCTGTCAGCTCCTCTGCAGAGGGTTTCCCTAAGAAGGTGGACCTAGCAGGGTCACCGGGGGACGGGGAGCTGTGCCTCACGGCCCTCACTTCGTCGGAGAAACCCTCATGCAGAGTTCAGAAACTTGTGTGTTGAGTATGTCGCTGTGAGCCTCCACCATTTAACTAGTGGGTGAAGCCTGAACTGTCTAGAGACAGACCAGACCAGCTGCACAACACAGACACTTCAAACCTGAGGACAAATCTGAGAGAACAGAAAAAGGAAAGGAAACTTAGCTTAGAACCATGCAGCGCTACAGGAGACGGCAGCACTGCAGAGGTGAGGACCGGCACCTGTTTGAAAGAGACAAATGCACACAAACACACACAACAACGAACGAGAAACAAACACAGAGAGAGGACAAAGTGGTTATACAGAACTTGAGGACATTATCTACATGTAATTATCTACATAATTATAAATTTGTTGTGTTTTCTTTAACAATGTCAGAAGGAGAGAGGCACTGAGGCACCGTCTTCCGCCCCCCGACGCTCCTGCTGCGCCTCCTCCTTCTGACAGGAACTGCCTACAGAACAAGCATGAATGATGCCTGAGTGGACACACGCAACTCACAAGTTCCTGGCTCTGTCAGCTCCTCTGCAGAGGGTTTCCCTAAGAAGGTGGACCTAGCAGGGTCACCGGGGGACGGGGAGCTGTGCCTCACGGCCCTCACTTCGCCGGAGAAACCCTCATGCAGAGTTCAGAAACTTGTGTGTTGAGTATGTCGCTGTGAGCCTCCACCATTTAACTAGTGGGTGAAGCCTGAACTGTCTAGAGACAGACCAGACCAGCTGCACAACACAGACACTTCAAACCTGAGGACAAATCTGAGAGAACAGAAAAAGGAAAGGAAACTTAGCTTAGAACCATGCAGCGCTACAGGAGACGGCAGCACTGCAGAGGTGAGGACCGGCACCTGTTTGAAAGAGACAAATGCACACAAACACACACAACAACGAACGAGAAACAAACACAGAGAGAGGACAAAGTGGTTATACAGAACTTGAGGACATTATCTACATGTAATTATCTACATAATTATAAATTTGTTGTGTTTTCTTTAACAATGTCAGAAGGAGAGAGGCACTGAGGCACCGTCTTCCGCCCCCCGACGCTCCTGCTGCGCCTCCTCCTTCTGACAGGAACTGCCTGCAGAACAAGCATGAATGATGCCTGAGTGGACACACGCAACTCACAAGTTCCTGGCTCTGTCAGCTCCTCTGCAGAGGGTTTCCCTAAGAAGGTGGACCTAGCAGGGTCACCGGGGGACGGGGAGCTGTGCCTCACGGCCCTCACTTCGCCGGAGAAACCCTCATGCAGAGTTCAGAAACTTGTGTGTTGAGTATGTCGCTGTGAGCCTCCACCATTTAACTAGTGGGTGAAGCCTGAACTGTCTAGAGACAGACCAGACCAGCTGCACAACACAGACACTTCAAACCTGAGGACAAATCTGAGAGAACAGAAAAAGGAAAGGAAACTTAGCTTAGAACCATGCAGCGCTACAGGAGACGGCAGCACTGCAGAGGTGAGGACCGGCACCTGTTTGAAAGAGACAAATGCACACAAACACACACAACAACGAACGAGAAACAAACACAGAGAGAGGACAAAGTGGTTATACAGAACTTGAGGACATTATCTACATGTAATTATCTACATAATTATAAATTTGTTGTGTTTTCTTTAACAATGTCAGAAGGAGAGAGGCACTGAGGCACCGTCTTCCGCCCCCCGACGCTCCTGCTGCGCCTCCTCCTTCTGACAGGAACTGCCTACAGAACAAGCATGAATGATGCCTGAGTGGACACACGCAACTCACAAGTTCCTGGCTCTGTCAGCTCCTCTGCAGAGGGTTTCCCTAAGAAGGTGGACCTAGCAGGGTCACCGGGGGACGGGGAGCTGTGCCTCACGGCCCTCACTTCGTCGGAGAAACCCTCATGCAGAGTTCAGAAACTTGTGTGTTGAGTATGTCGCTGTGAGCCTCCACCATTTAACTAGTGGGTGAAGCCTGAACTGTCTAGAGACAGACCAGACCAGCTGCACAACACAGACACTTCAAACCTGAGGACAAATCTGAGAGAACAGAAAAAGGAAAGGAAACTTAGCTTAGAACCATGCAGCGCTACAGGAGACGGCAGCACTGCAGAGGTGAGGACCGGCACCTGTTTGAAAGAGACAAATGCACACAAACACACACAACAACGAACGAGAAACAAACACAGAGAGAGGACAAAGTGGTTATACAGAACTTGAGGACATTATCTACATGTAATTATCTACATAATTATAAATTTGTTGTGTTTTCTTTAACAATGTCAGAAGGAGAGAGGCACTGAGGCACCGTCTTCCGCCCCCCGACGCTCCTGCTGCGCCTCCTCCTTCTGACAGGAACTGCCTACAGAACAAGCATGAATGATGCCTGAGTGGACACACGCAACTCACAAGTTCCTGGCTCTGTCAGCTCCTCTGCAGAGGGTTTCCCTAAGAAGGTGGACCTAGCAGGGTCACCGGGGGACGGGGAGCTGTGCCTCACGGCCCTCACTTCGTCGGAGAAACCCTCATGCAGAGTTCAGAAACTTGTGTGTTGAGTATGTCGCTGTGAGCCTCCACCATTTAACTAGTGGGTGAAGCCTGAACTGTCTAGAGACAGACCAGACCAGCTGCACAACACAGACACTGCAAACCTGAGGACAAATCTGAGAGAACAGAAAAAGGAAAGGAAACTTAGCTTAGAACCATGCAGCGCTACAGGAGACGGCAGCACTGCAGAGGTGAGGACCGGCACCTGTTTGAAAGAGACAAATGCACACAAACACACACAACAACGAACGAGAAACAAACACAGAGAGAGGACAAAGTGGTTATACAGAACTTGAGGACATTATCTACATGTAATTATCTACATAATTATAAATTTGTTGTGTTTTCTTTAACAATGTCAGAAGGAGAGAGGCACTGAGGCACCGTCTTCCGCCCCCCGACGCTCCTGCTGCGCCTCCTCCTTCTGACAGGAACTGCCTACAGAACAAGCATGAATGATGCCTGAGTGGACACACGCAACTCACAAGTTCCTGGCTCTGTCAGCTCCTCTGCAGAGGGTTTCCCTAAGAAGGTGGACCTAGCAGGGTCACCGGGGGACGGGGAGCTGTGCCTCACGGCCCTCACTTCGTCGGAGAAACCCTCATGCAGAGTTCAGAAACTTGTGTGTTGAGTATGTCGCTGTGAGCCTCCACCATTTAACTAGTGGGTGAAGCCTGAACTGTCTAGAGACAGACCAGACCAGCTGCACAACACAGACACTGCAAACCTGAGGACAAATCTGAGAGAACAGAAAAAGGAAAGGAAACTTAGCTTAGAACCATGCAGCGCTACAGGAGACGGCAGCACTGCAGAGGTGAGGACCGGCACCTGTTTGAAAGAGACAAATGCACACAAACACACACAACAACGAACGAGAAACAAACACAGAGAGAGGACAAAGTGGTTATACAGAACTTGAGGACATTATCTACATGTAATTATCTACATAATTATAAATTTGTTGTGTTTTCTTTAACAATGTCAGAAGGAGAGAGGCACTGAGGCACCGTCTTCCGCCCCCCGACGCTCCTGCTGCGCCTCCTCCTTCTGACAGGAACTGCCTACAGAACAAGCATGAATGATGCCTGAGTGGACACACGCAACTCACAAGTTCCTGGCTCTGTCAGCTCCTCTGCAGAGGGTTTCCCTAAGAAGGTGGACCTAGCAGGGTCACCGGGGGACGGGGAGCTGTGCCTCACGGCCCTCACTTCGTCGGAGAAACCCTCATGCAGAGTTCAGAAACTTGTGCGTTGAGTATGTCGCTGTGAGCCTCCACCATTTAACTAGTGGGTGAAGCCTGAACTGTCTAGAGACAGACCAGACCAGCTGCACAACACAGACACTGCAAACCTGAGGACAAATCTGAGAGAACAGAAAAAGGAAAGGAAACTTAGCTTAGAACCATGCAGCGCTACAGGAGACGGCAGCACTGCAGAGGTGAGGACCGGCACCTGTTTGAAAGAGACAAATGCACACAAACACACACAACAACGAACGAGAAACAAACACAGAGAGAGGACAAAGTGGTTATACAGAACTTGAGGACATTATCTACATGTAATTATCTACATAATTATAAATTTGTTGTGTTTTCTTTAACAATGTCAGAAGGAGAGAGGCACTGAGGCACCGTCTTCCGCCCCCCGACGCTCCTGCTGCGCCTCCTCCTTCTGACAGGAACTGCCTACAGAACAAGCATGAATGATGCCTGAGTGGACACACGCAACTCACAAGTTCCTGGCTCTGTCAGCTCCTCTGCAGAGGGTTTCCCTAAGAAGGTGGACCTAGCAGGGTCACCGGGGGACGGGGAGCTGTGCCTCACGGCCCTCACTTCGTCGGAGAAACCCTCATGCAGAGTTCAGAAACTTGTGTGTTGAGTATGTCGCTGTGAGCCTCCACCATTTAACTAGTGGGTGAAGCCTGAACTGTCTAGAGACAGACCAGACCAGCTGCACAACACAGACACTTCAAACCTGAGGACAAATCTGAGAGAACAGAAAAAGGAAAGGAAACTTAGCTTAGAACCATGCAGCGCTACAGGAGACGGCAGCACTGCAGAGGTGAGGACCGGCACCTGTTTGAAAGAGACAAATGCACACAAACACACACAACAACGAACGAGAAACAAACACAGAGAGAGGACAAAGTGGTTATACAGAACTTGAGGACATTATCTACATGTAATTATCTACATAATTATAAATTTGTTGTGTTTTCTTTAACAATGTCAGAAGGAGAGAGGCACTGAGGCACCGTCTTCCGCCCCCCGACGCTCCTGCTGCGCCTCCTCCTTCTGACAGGAACTGCCTACAGAACAAGCATGAATGATGCCTGAGTGGACACACGCAACTCACAAGTTCCTGGCTCTGTCAGCTCCTCTGCAGAGGGTTTCCCTAAGAAGGTGGACCTAGCAGGGTCACCGGGGGACGGGGAGCTGTGCCTCACGGCCCTCACTTCGTCGGAGAAACCCTCATGCAGAGTTCAGAAACTTGTGTGTTGAGTATGTCGCTGTGAGCCTCCACCATTTAACTAGTGGGTGAAGCCTGAACTGTCTAGAGACAGACCAGACCAGCTGCACAACACAGACACTGCAAACCTGAGGACAAATCTGAGAGAACAGAAAAAGGAAAGGAAACTTAGCTTAGAACCATGCAGCGCTACAGGAGACGGCAGCACTGCAGAGGTGAGGACCGGCACCTGTTTGAAAGAGACAAATGCACACAAACACACACAACAACGAACGAGAAACAAACACAGAGAGAGGACAAAGTGGTTATACAGAACTTGAGGACATTATCTACATGTAATTATCTACATAATTATAAATTTGTTGTGTTTTCTTTAACAATGTCAGAAGGAGAGAGGCACTGAGGCACCGTCTTCCGCCCCCCGACGCTCCTGCTGCGCCTCCTCCTTCTGACAGGAACTGCCTACAGAACAAGCATGAATGATGCCTGAGTGGACACACGCAACTCACAAGTTCCTGGCTCTGTCAGCTCCTCTGCAGAGGGTTTCCCTAAGAAGGTGGACCTAGCAGGGTCACCGGGGGACGGGGAGCTGTGCCTCACGGCCCTCACTTCGTCGGAGAAACCCTCATGCAGAGTTCAGAAACTTGTGTGTTGAGTATGTCGCTGTGAGCCTCCACCATTTAACTAGTGGGTGAAGCCTGAACTGTCTAGAGACAGACCAGACCAGCTGCACAACACAGACACTGCAAACCTGAGGACAAATCTGAGAGAACAGAAAAAGGAAAGGAAACTTAGCTTAGAACCATGCAGCGCTACAGGAGACGGCAGCACTGCAGAGGTGAGGACCGGCACCTGTTTGAAAGAGACAAATGCACACAAACACACACAACAACGAACGAGAAACAAACACAGAGAGAGGACAAAGTGGTTATACAGAACTTGAGGACATTATCTACATGTAATTATCTACATAATTATAAATTTGTTGTGTTTTCTTTAACAATGTCAGAAGGAGAGAGGCACTGAGGCACCGTCTTCCGCCCCCCGACGCTCCTGCTGCGCCTCCTCCTTCTGACAGGAACTGCCTACAGAACAAGCATGAATGATGCCTGAGTGGACACACGCAACTCACAAGTTCCTGGCTCTGTCAGCTCCTCTGCAGAGGGTTTCCCTAAGAAGGTGGACCTAGCAGGGTCACCGGGGGACGGGGAGCTGTGCCTCACGGCCCTCACTTCGTCGGAGAAACCCTCATGCAGAGTTCAGAAACTTGTGCGTTGAGTATGTCGCTGTGAGCCTCCACCATTTAACTAGTGGGTGAAGCCTGAACTGTCTAGAGACAGACCAGACCAGCTGCACAACACAGACACTGCAAACCTGAGGACAAATCTGAGAGAACAGAAAAAGGAAAGGAAACTTAGCTTAGAACCATGCAGCGCTACAGGAGACGGCAGCACTGCAGAGGTGAGGACCGGCACCTGTTTGAAAGAGACAAATGCACACAAACACACACAACAACGAACGAGAAACAAACACAGAGAGAGGACAAAGTGGTTATACAGAACTTGAGGACATTATCTACATGTAATTATCTACATAATTATAAATTTGTTGTGTTTTCTTTAACAATGTCAGAAGGAGAGAGGCACTGAGGCACCGTCTTCCGCCCCCCGACGCTCCTGCTGCGCCTCCTCCTTCTGACAGGAACTGCCTACAGAACAAGCATGAATGATGCCTGAGTGGACACACGCAACTCACAAGTTCCTGGCTCTGTCAGCTCCTCTGCAGAGGGTTTCCCTAAGAAGGTGGACCTAGCAGGGTCACCGGGGGACGGGGAGCTGTGCCTCACGGCCCTCACTTCGTCGGAGAAACCCTCATGCAGAGTTCAGAAACTTGTGTGTTGAGTATGTCGCTGTGAGCCTCCACCATTTAACTAGTGGGTGAAGCCTGAACTGTCTAGAGACAGACCAGACCAGCTGCACAACACAGACACTTCAAACCTGAGGACAAATCTGAGAGAACAGAAAAAGGAAAGGAAACTTAGCTTAGAACCATGCAGCGCTACAGGAGACGGCAGCACTGCAGAGGTGAGGACCGGCACCTGTTTGAAAGAGACAAATGCACACAAACACACACAACAACGAACGAGAAACAAACACAGAGAGAGGACAAAGTGGTTATACAGAACTTGAGGACATTATCTACATGTAATTATCTACATAATTATAAATTTGTTGTGTTTTCTTTAACAATGTCAGAAGGAGAGAGGCACTGAGGCACCGTCTTCCGCCCCCCGACGCTCCTGCTGCGCCTCCTCCTTCTGACAGGAACTGCCTACAGAACAAGCATGAATGATGCCTGAGTGGACACACGCAACTCACAAGTTCCTGGCTCTGTCAGCTCCTCTGCAGAGGGTTTCCCTAAGAAGGTGGACCTAGCAGGGTCACCGGGGGACGGGGAGCTGTGCCTCACGGCCCTCACTTCGCCGGAGAAACCCTCATGCAGAGTTCAGAAACTTGTGTGTTGAGTATGTCGCTGTGAGCCTCCACCATTTAACTAGTGGGTGAAGCCTGAACTGTCTAGAGACAGACCAGACCAGCTGCACAACACAGACACTTCAAACCTGAGGACAAATCTGAGAGAACAGAAAAAGGAAAGGAAACTTAGCTTAGAACCATGCAGCGCTACAGGAGACGGCAGCACTGCAGAGGTGAGGACCGGCACCTGTTTGAAAGAGACAAATGCACACAAACACACACAACAACGAACGAGAAACAAACACAGAGAGAGGACAAAGTGGTTATACAGAACTTGAGGACATTATCTACATGTAATTATCTACATAATTATAAATTTGTTGTGTTTTCTTTAACAATGTCAGAAGGAGAGAGGCACTGAGGCACCGTCTTCCGCCCCCCGACGCTCCTGCTGCGCCTCCTCCTTCTGACAGGAACTGCCTGCAGAACAAGTATGAATGATGCCTGAGTGGACACACGCAACTCACAAGTTCCTGGCTCTGTCAGCTCCTCTGCAGAGGGTTTCCCTAAGAAGGTGGACCTAGCAGGGTCACCGGGGGACGGGGAGCTGTGCCTCACGGCCCTCACTTCGCCGGAGAAACCCTCATGCAGAGTTCAGAAACTTGTGTGTTGAGTATGTCGCTGTGAGCCTCCACCATTTAACTAGTGGGTGAAGCCTGAACTGTCTAGAGACAGACCAGACCAGCTGCACAACACAGACACTTCAAACCTGAGGACAAATCTGAGAGAACAGAAAAAGGAAAGGAAACTTAGCTTAGAACCATGCAGCGCTACAGGAGACGGCAGCACTGCAGAGGTGAGGACCGGCACCTGTTTGAAAGAGACAAATGCACACAAACACACACAACAACGAACGAGAAACAAACACAGAGAGAGGACAAAGTGGTTATACAGAACTTGAGGACATTATCTACATGTAATTATCTACATAATTATAAATTTGTTGTGTTTTCTTTAACAATGTCAGAAGGAGAGAGGCACTGAGGCACCGTCTTCCGCCCCCCGACGCTCCTGCTGCGCCTCCTCCTTCTGACAGGAACTGCCTACAGAACAAGCATGAATGATGCCTGAGTGGACACACGCAACTCACAAGTTCCTGGCTCTGTCAGCTCCTCTGCAGAGGGTTTCCCTAAGAAGGTGGACCTAGCAGGGTCACCGGGGGACGGGGAGCTGTGCCTCACGGCCCTCACTTCGCCGGAGAAACCCTCATGCAGAGTTCAGAAACTTGTGTGTTGAGTATGTCGCTGTGAGCCTCCACCATTTAACTAGTGGGTGAAGCCTGAACTGTCTAGAGACAGACCAGACCAGCTGCACAACACAGACACTGCAAACCTGAGGACAAATCTGAGAGAACAGAAAAAGGAAAGGAAACTTAGCTTAGAACCATGCAGCGCTACAGGAGACGGCAGCACTGCAGAGGTGAGGACCGGCACCTGTTTGAAAGAGACAAATGCACACAAACACACACAACAACGAACGAGAAACAAACACAGAGAGAGGACAAAGTGGTTATACAGAACTTGAGGACATTATCTACATGTAATTATCTACATAATTATAAATTTGTTGTGTTTTCTTTAACAATGTCAGAAGGAGAGAGGCACTGAGGCACCGTCTTCCGCCCCCCGACGCTCCTGCTGCGCCTCCTCCTTCTGACAGGAACTGCCTACAGAACAAGCATGAATGATGCCTGAGTGGACACACGCAACTCACAAGTTCCTGGCTCTGTCAGCTCCTCTGCAGAGGGTTTCCCTAAGAAGGTGGACCTAGCAGGGTCACCGGGGGACGGGGAGCTGTGCCTCACGGCCCTCACTTCGTCGGAGAAACCCTCATGCAGAGTTCAGAAACTTGTGTGTTGAGTATGTCGCTGTGAGCCTCCACCATTTAACTAGTGGGTGAAGCCTGAACTGTCTAGAGACAGACCAGACCAGCTGCACAACACAGACACTGCAAACCTGAGGACAAATCTGAGAGAACAGAAAAAGGAAAGGAAACTTAGCTTAGAACCATGCAGCGCTACAGGAGACGGCAGCACTGCAGAGGTGAGGACCGGCACCTGTTTGAAAGAGACAAATGCACACAAACACACACAACAACGAACGAGAAACAAACACAGAGAGAGGACAAAGTGGTTATACAGAACTTGAGGACATTATCTACATGTAATTATCTACATAATTATAAATTTGTTGTGTTTTCTTTAACAATGTCAGAAGGAGAGAGGCACTGAGGCACCGTCTTCCGCCCCCCGACGCTCCTGCTGCGCCTCCTCCTTCTGACAGGAACTGCCTACAGAACAAGCATGAATGATGCCTGAGTGGACACACGCAACTCACAAGTTCCTGGCTCTGTCAGCTCCTCTGCAGAGGGTTTCCCTAAGAAGGTGGACCTAGCAGGGTCACCGGGGGACGGGGAGCTGTGCCTCACGGCCCTCACTTCGTCGGAGAAACCCTCATGCAGAGTTCAGAAACTTGTGTGTTGAGTATGTCGCTGTGAGCCTCCACCATTTAACTAGTGGGTGAAGCCTGAACTGTCTAGAGACAGACCAGACCAGCTGCACAACACAGACACTGCAAACCTGAGGACAAATCTGAGAGAACAGAAAAAGGAAAGGAAACTTAGCTTAGAACCATGCAGCGCTACAGGAGACGGCAGCACTGCAGAGGTGAGGACCGGCACCTGTTTGAAAGAGACAAATGCACACAAACACACACAACAACGAACGAGAAACAAACACAGAGAGAGGACAAAGTGGTTATACAGAACTTGAGGACATTATCTACATGTAATTATCTACATAATTATAAATTTGTTGTGTTTTCTTTAACAATGTCAGAAGGAGAGAGGCACTGAGGCACCGTCTTCCGCCCCCCGACGCTCCTGCTGCGCCTCCTCCTTCTGACAGGAACTGCCTACAGAACAAGCATGAATGATGCCTGAGTGGACACACGCAACTCACAAGTTCCTGGCTCTGTCAGCTCCTCTGCAGAGGGTTTCCCTAAGAAGGTGGACCTAGCAGGGTCACCGGGGGACGGGGAGCTGTGCCTCACGGCCCTCACTTCGTCGGAGAAACCCTCATGCAGAGTTCAGAAACTTGTGCGTTGAGTATGTCGCTGTGAGCCTCCACCATTTAACTAGTGGGTGAAGCCTGAACTGTCTAGAGACAGACCAGACCAGCTGCACAACACAGACACTGCAAACCTGAGGACAAATCTGAGAGAACAGAAAAAGGAAAGGAAACTTAGCTTAGAACCATGCAGCGCTACAGGAGACGGCAGCACTGCAGAGGTGAGGACCGGCACCTGTTTGAAAGAGACAAATGCACACAAACACACACAACAACGAACGAGAAACAAACACAGAGAGAGGACAAAGTGGTTATACAGAACTTGAGGACATTATCTACATGTAATTATCTACATAATTATAAATTTGTTGTGTTTTCTTTAACAATGTCAGAAGGAGAGAGGCACTGAGGCACCGTCTTCCGCCCCCCGACGCTCCTGCTGCGCCTCCTCCTTCTGACAGGAACTGCCTACAGAACAAGCATGAATGATGCCTGAGTGGACACACGCAACTCACAAGTTCCTGGCTCTGTCAGCTCCTCTGCAGAGGGTTTCCCTAAGAAGGTGGACCTAGCAGGGTCACCGGGGGACGGGGAGCTGTGCCTCACGGCCCTCACTTCGTCGGAGAAACCCTCATGCAGAGTTCAGAAACTTGTGTGTTGAGTATGTCGCTGTGAGCCTCCACCATTTAACTAGTGGGTGAAGCCTGAACTGTCTAGAGACAGACCAGACCAGCTGCACAACACAGACACTTCAAACCTGAGGACAAATCTGAGAGAACAGAAAAAGGAAAGGAAACTTAGCTTAGAACCATGCAGCGCTACAGGAGACGGCAGCACTGCAGAGGTGAGGACCGGCACCTGTTTGAAAGAGACAAATGCACACAAACACACACAACAACGAACGAGAAACAAACACAGAGAGAGGACAAAGTGGTTATACAGAACTTGAGGACATTATCTACATGTAATTATCTACATAATTATAAATTTGTTGTGTTTTCTTTAACAATGTCAGAAGGAGAGAGGCACTGAGGCACCGTCTTCCGCCCCCCGACGCTCCTGCTGCGCCTCCTCCTTCTGACAGGAACTGCCTACAGAACAAGCATGAATGATGCCTGAGTGGACACACGCAACTCACAAGTTCCTGGCTCTGTCAGCTCCTCTGCAGAGGGTTTCCCTAAGAAGGTGGACCTAGCAGGGTCACCGGGGGACGGGGAGCTGTGCCTCACGGCCCTCACTTCGCCGGAGAAACCCTCATGCAGAGTTCAGAAACTTGTGTGTTGAGTATGTCGCTGTGAGCCTCCACCATTTAACTAGTGGGTGAAGCCTGAACTGTCTAGAGACAGACCAGACCAGCTGCACAACACAGACACTTCAAACCTGAGGACAAATCTGAGAGAACAGAAAAAGGAAAGGAAACTTAGCTTAGAACCATGCAGCGCTACAGGAGACGGCAGCACTGCAGAGGTGAGGACCGGCACCTGTTTGAAAGAGACAAATGCACACAAACACACACAACAACGAACGAGAAACAAACACAGAGAGAGGACAAAGTGGTTATACAGAACTTGAGGACATTATCTACATGTAATTATCTACATAATTATAAATTTGTTGTGTTTTCTTTAACAATGTCAGAAGGAGAGAGGCACTGAGGCACCGTCTTCCGCCCCCCGACGCTCCTGCTGCGCCTCCTCCTTCTGACAGGAACTGCCTGCAGAACAAGTATGAATGATGCCTGAGTGGACACACGCAACTCACAAGTTCCTGGCTCTGTCAGCTCCTCTGCAGAGGGTTTCCCTAAGAAGGTGGACCTAGCAGGGTCACCGGGGGACGGGGAGCTGTGCCTCACGGCCCTCACTTCGCCGGAGAAACCCTCATGCAGAGTTCAGAAACTTGTGTGTTGAGTATGTCGCTGTGAGCCTCCACCATTTAACTAGTGGGTGAAGCCTGAACTGTCTAGAGACAGACCAGACCAGCTGCACAACACAGACACTTCAAACCTGAGGACAAATCTGAGAGAACAGAAAAAGGAAAGGAAACTTAGCTTAGAACCATGCAGCGCTACAGGAGACGGCAGCACTGCAGAGGTGAGGACCGGCACCTGTTTGAAAGAGACAAATGCACACAAACACACACAACAACGAACGAGAAACAAACACAGAGAGAGGACAAAGTGGTTATACAGAACTTGAGGACATTATCTACATGTAATTATCTACATAATTATAAATTTGTTGTGTTTTCTTTAACAATGTCAGAAGGAGAGAGGCACTGAGGCACCGTCTTCCGCCCCCCGACGCTCCTGCTGCGCCTCCTCCTTCTGACAGGAACTGCCTACAGAACAAGCATGAATGATGCCTGAGTGGACACACGCAACTCACAAGTTCCTGGCTCTGTCAGCTCCTCTGCAGAGGGTTTCCCTAAGAAGGTGGACCTAGCAGGGTCACCGGGGGACGGGGAGCTGTGCCTCACGGCCCTCACTTCGCCGGAGAAACCCTCATGCAGAGTTCAGAAACTTGTGTGTTGAGTATGTCGCTGTGAGCCTCCACCATTTAACTAGTGGGTGAAGCCTGAACTGTCTAGAGACAGACCAGACCAGCTGCACAACACAGACACTGCAAACCTGAGGACAAATCTGAGAGAACAGAAAAAGGAAAGGAAACTTAGCTTAGAACCATGCAGCGCTACAGGAGACGGCAGCACTGCAGAGGTGAGGACCGGCACCTGTTTGAAAGAGACAAATGCACACAAACACACACAACAACGAACGAGAAACAAACACAGAGAGAGGACAAAGTGGTTATACAGAACTTGAGGACATTATCTACATGTAATTATCTACATAATTATAAATTTGTTGTGTTTTCTTTAACAATGTCAGAAGGAGAGAGGCACTGAGGCACCGTCTTCCGCCCCCCGACGCTCCTGCTGCGCCTCCTCCTTCTGACAGGAACTGCCTACAGAACAAGCATGAATGATGCCTGAGTGGACACACGCAACTCACAAGTTCCTGGCTCTGTCAGCTCCTCTGCAGAGGGTTTCCCTAAGAAGGTGGACCTAGCAGGGTCACCGGGGGACGGGGAGCTGTGCCTCACGGCCCTCACTTCGCCGGAGAAACCCTCATGCAGAGTTCAGAAACTTGTGCGTTGAGTATGTCGCTGTGAGCCTCCACCATTTAACTAGTGGGTGAAGCCTGAACTGTCTAGAGACAGACCAGACCAGCTGCACAACACAGACACTTCAAACCTGAGGACAAATCTGAGAGAACAGAAAAAGGAAAGGAAACTTAGCTTAGAACCATGCAGCGCTACAGGAGACGGCAGCACTGCAGAGGTGAGGACCGGCACCTGTTTGAAAGAGACAAATGCACACAAACACACACAACAACGAACGAGAAACAAACACAGAGAGAGGACAAAGTGGTTATACAGAACTTGAGGACATTATCTACATGTAATTATCTACATAATTATAAATTTGTTGTGTTTTCTTTAACAATGTCAGAAGGAGAGAGGCACTGAGGCACCGTCTTCCGCCCCCCGACGCTCCTGCTGCGCCTCCTCCTTCTGACAGGAACTGCCTGCAGAACAAGCATGAATGATGCCTGAGTGGACACACGCAACTCACAAGTTCCTGGCTCTGTCAGCTCCTCTGCAGAGGGTTTCCCTAAGAAGGTGGACCTAGCAGGGTCACCGGGGGACGGGGAGCTGTGCCTCACGGCCCTCACTTCGCCGGAGAAACCCTCATGCAGAGTTCAGAAACTTGTGTGTTGAGTATGTCGCTGTGAGCCTCCACCATTTAACTAGTGGGTGAAGCCTGAACTGTCTAGAGACAGACCAGACCAGCTGCACAACACAGACACTTCAAACCTGAGGACAAATCTGAGAGAACAGAAAAAGGAAAGGAAACTTAGCTTAGAACCATGCAGCGCTACAGGAGACGGCAGCACTGCAGAGGTGAGGACCGGCACCTGTTTGAAAGAGACAAATGCACACAAACACACACAACAACGAACGAGAAACAAACACAGAGAGAGGACAAAGTGGTTATACAGAACTTGAGGACATTATCTACATGTAATTATCTACATAATTATAAATTTGTTGTGTTTTCTTTAACAATGTCAGAAGGAGAGAGGCACTGAGGCACCGTCTTCCGCCCCCCGACGCTCCTGCTGCGCCTCCTCCTTCTGACAGGAACTGCCTACAGAACAAGCATGAATGATGCCTGAGTGGACACACGCAACTCACAAGTTCCTGGCTCTGTCAGCTCCTCTGCAGAGGGTTTCCCTAAGAAGGTGGACCTAGCAGGGTCACCGGGGGACGGGGAGCTGTGCCTCACGGCCCTCACTTCGCCGGAGAAACCCTCATGCAGAGTTCAGAAACTTGTGTGTTGAGTATGTCGCTGTGAGCCTCCACCATTTAACTAGTGGGTGAAGCCTGAACTGTCTAGAGACAGACCAGACCAGCTGCACAACACAGACACTTCAAACCTGAGGACAAATCTGAGAGAACAGAAAAAGGAAAGGAAACTTAGCTTAGAACCATGCAGCGCTACAGGAGACGGCAGCACTGCAGAGGTGAGGACCGGCACCTGTTTGAAAGAGACAAATGCACACAAACACACACAACAACGAACGAGAAACAAACACAGAGAGAGGACAAAGTGGTTATACAGAACTTGAGGACATTATCTACATGTAATTATCTACATAATTATAAATTTGTTGTGTTTTCTTTAACAATGTCAGAAGGAGAGAGGCACTGAGGCACCGTCTTCCGCCCCCCGACGCTCCTGCTGCGCCTCCTCCTTCTGACAGGAACTGCCTGCAGAACAAGCATGAATGATGCCTGAGTGGACACACGCAACTCACAAGTTCCTGGCTCTGTCAGCTCCTCTGCAGAGGGTTTCCCTAAGAAGGTGGACCTAGCAGGGTCACCGGGGGACGGGGAGCTGTGCCTCACGGCCCTCACTTCGCCGGAGAAACCCTCATGCAGAGTTCAGAAACTTGTGTGTTGAGTATGTCGCTGTGAGCCTCCACCATTTAACTAGTGGGTGAAGCCTGAACTGTCTAGAGACAGACCAGACCAGCTGCACAACACAGACACTTCAAACCTGAGGACAAATCTGAGAGAACAGAAAAAGGAAAGGAAACTTAGCTTAGAACCATGCAGCGCTACAGGAGACGGCAGCACTGCAGAGGTGAGGACCGGCACCTGTTTGAAAGAGACAAATGCACACAAACACACACAACAACGAACGAGAAACAAACACAGAGAGAGGACAAAGTGGTTATACAGAACTTGAGGACATTATCTACATGTAATTATCTACATAATTATAAATTTGTTGTGTTTTCTTTAACAATGTCAGAAGGAGAGAGGCACTGAGGCACCGTCTTCCGCCCCCCGACGCTCCTGCTGCGCCTCCTCCTTCTGACAGGAACTGCCTACAGAACAAGCATGAATGATGCCTGAGTGGACACACGCAACTCACAAGTTCCTGGCTCTGTCAGCTCCTCTGCAGAGGGTTTCCCTAAGAAGGTGGACCTAGCAGGGTCACCGGGGGACGGGGAGCTGTGCCTCACGGCCCTCACTTCGCCGGAGAAACCCTCATGCAGAGTTCAGAAACTTGTGCGTTGAGTATGTCGCTGTGAGCCTCCACCATTTAACTAGTGGGTGAAGCCTGAACTGTCTAGAGACAGACCAGACCAGCTGCACAACACAGACACTGCAAACCTGAGGACAAATCTGAGAGAACAGAAAAAGGAAAGGAAACTTAGCTTAGAACCATGCAGCGCTACAGGAGACGGCAGCACTGCAGAGGTGAGGACCGGCACCTGTTTGAAAGAGACAAATGCACACAAACACACACAACAACGAACGAGAAACAAACACAGAGAGAGGACAAAGTGGTTATACAGAACTTGAGGACATTATCTACATGTAATTATCTACATAATTATAAATTTGTTGTGTTTTCTTTAACAATGTCAGAAGGAGAGAGGCACTGAGGCACCGTCTTCCGCCCCCCGACGCTCCTGCTGCGCCTCCTCCTTCTGACAGGAACTGCCTACAGAACAAGCATGAATGATGCCTGAGTGGACACACGCAACTCACAAGTTCCTGGCTCTGTCAGCTCCTCTGCAGAGGGTTTCCCTAAGAAGGTGGACCTAGCAGGGTCACCGGGGGACGGGGAGCTGTGCCTCACGGCCCTCACTTCGTCGGAGAAACCCTCATGCAGAGTTCAGAAACTTGTGCGTTGAGTATGTCGCTGTGAGCCTCCACCATTTAACTAGTGGGTGAAGCCTGAACTGTCTAGAGACAGACCAGACCAGCTGCACAACACAGACACTGCAAACCTGAGGACAAATCTGAGAGAACAGAAAAAGGAAAGGAAACTTAGCTTAGAACCATGCAGCGCTACAGGAGACGGCAGCACTGCAGAGGTGAGGACCGGCACCTGTTTGAAAGAGACAAATGCACACAAACACACACAACAACGAACGAGAAACAAACACAGAGAGAGGACAAAGTGGTTATACAGAACTTGAGGACATTATCTACATGTAATTATCTACATAATTATAAATTTGTTGTGTTTTCTTTAACAATGTCAGAAGGAGAGAGGCACTGAGGCACCGTCTTCCGCCCCCCGACGCTCCTGCTGCGCCTCCTCCTTCTGACAGGAACTGCCTACAGAACAAGCATGAATGATGCCTGAGTGGACACACGCAACTCACAAGTTCCTGGCTCTGTCAGCTCCTCTGCAGAGGGTTTCCCTAAGAAGGTGGACCTAGCAGGGTCACCGGGGGACGGGGAGCTGTGCCTCACGGCCCTCACTTCGTCGGAGAAACCCTCATGCAGAGTTCAGAAACTTGTGTGTTGAGTATGTCGCTGTGAGCCTCCACCATTTAACTAGTGGGTGAAGCCTGAACTGTCTAGAGACAGACCAGACCAGCTGCACAACACAGACACTTCAAACCTGAGGACAAATCTGAGAGAACAGAAAAAGGAAAGGAAACTTAGCTTAGAACCATGCAGCGCTACAGGAGACGGCAGCACTGCAGAGGTGAGGACCGGCACCTGTTTGAAAGAGACAAATGCACACAAACACACACAACAACGAACGAGAAACAAACACAGAGAGAGGACAAAGTGGTTATACAGAACTTGAGGACATTATCTACATGTAATTATCTACATAATTATAAATTTGTTGTGTTTTCTTTAACAATGTCAGAAGGAGAGAGGCACTGAGGCACCGTCTTCCGCCCCCCGACGCTCCTGCTGCGCCTCCTCCTTCTGACAGGAACTGCCTACAGAACAAGCATGAATGATGCCTGAGTGGACACACGCAACTCACAAGTTCCTGGCTCTGTCAGCTCCTCTGCAGAGGGTTTCCCTAAGAAGGTGGACCTAGCAGGGTCACCGGGGGACGGGGAGCTGTGCCTCACGGCCCTCACTTCGTCGGAGAAACCCTCATGCAGAGTTCAGAAACTTGTGTGTTGAGTATGTCGCTGTGAGCCTCCACCATTTAACTAGTGGGTGAAGCCTGAACTGTCTAGAGACAGACCAGACCAGCTGCACAACACAGACACTGCAAACCTGAGGACAAATCTGAGAGAACAGAAAAAGGAAAGGAAACTTAGCTTAGAACCATGCAGCGCTACAGGAGACGGCAGCACTGCAGAGGTGAGGACCGGCACCTGTTTGAAAGAGACAAATGCACACAAACACACACAACAACGAACGAGAAACAAACACAGAGAGAGGACAAAGTGGTTATACAGAACTTGAGGACATTATCTACATGTAATTATCTACATAATTATAAATTTGTTGTGTTTTCTTTAACAATGTCAGAAGGAGAGAGGCACTGAGGCACCGTCTTCCGCCCCCCGACGCTCCTGCTGCGCCTCCTCCTTCTGACAGGAACTGCCTACAGAACAAGCATGAATGATGCCTGAGTGGACACACGCAACTCACAAGTTCCTGGCTCTGTCAGCTCCTCTGCAGAGGGTTTCCCTAAGAAGGTGGACCTAGCAGGGTCACCGGGGGACGGGGAGCTGTGCCTCACGGCCCTCACTTCGTCGGAGAAACCCTCATGCAGAGTTCAGAAACTTGTGTGTTGAGTATGTCGCTGTGAGCCTCCACCATTTAACTAGTGGGTGAAGCCTGAACTGTCTAGAGACAGACCAGACCAGCTGCACAACACAGACACTGCAAACCTGAGGACAAATCTGAGAGAACAGAAAAAGGAAAGGAAACTTAGCTTAGAACCATGCAGCGCTACAGGAGACGGCAGCACTGCAGAGGTGAGGACCGGCACCTGTTTGAAAGAGACAAATGCACACAAACACACACAACAACGAACGAGAAACAAACACAGAGAGAGGACAAAGTGGTTATACAGAACTTGAGGACATTATCTACATGTAATTATCTACATAATTATAAATTTGTTGTGTTTTCTTTAACAATGTCAGAAGGAGAGAGGCACTGAGGCACCGTCTTCCGCCCCCCGACGCTCCTGCTGCGCCTCCTCCTTCTGACAGGAACTGCCTACAGAACAAGCATGAATGATGCCTGAGTGGACACACGCAACTCACAAGTTCCTGGCTCTGTCAGCTCCTCTGCAGAGGGTTTCCCTAAGAAGGTGGACCTAGCAGGGTCACCGGGGGACGGGGAGCTGTGCCTCACGGCCCTCACTTCGTCGGAGAAACCCTCATGCAGAGTTCAGAAACTTGTGCGTTGAGTATGTCGCTGTGAGCCTCCACCATTTAACTAGTGGGTGAAGCCTGAACTGTCTAGAGACAGACCAGACCAGCTGCACAACACAGACACTGCAAACCTGAGGACAAATCTGAGAGAACAGAAAAAGGAAAGGAAACTTAGCTTAGAACCATGCAGCGCTACAGGAGACGGCAGCACTGCAGAGGTGAGGACCGGCACCTGTTTGAAAGAGACAAATGCACACAAACACACACAACAACGAACGAGAAACAAACACAGAGAGAGGACAAAGTGGTTATACAGAACTTGAGGACATTATCTACATGTAATTATCTACATAATTATAAATTTGTTGTGTTTTCTTTAACAATGTCAGAAGGAGAGAGGCACTGAGGCACCGTCTTCCGCCCCCCGACGCTCCTGCTGCGCCTCCTCCTTCTGACAGGAACTGCCTACAGAACAAGCATGAATGATGCCTGAGTGGACACACGCAACTCACAAGTTCCTGGCTCTGTCAGCTCCTCTGCAGAGGGTTTCCCTAAGAAGGTGGACCTAGCAGGGTCACCGGGGGACGGGGAGCTGTGCCTCACGGCCCTCACTTCGCCGGAGAAACCCTCATGCAGAGTTCAGAAACTTGTGCGTTGAGTATGTCGCTGTGAGCCTCCACCATTTAACTAGTGGGTGAAGCCTGAACTGTCTAGAGACAGACCAGACCAGCTGCACAACACAGACACTGCAAACCTGAGGACAAATCTGAGAGAACAGAAAAAGGAAAGGAAACTTAGCTTAGAACCATGCAGCGCTACAGGAGACGGCAGCACTGCAGAGGTGAGGACCGGCACCTGTTTGAAAGAGACAAATGCACACAAACACACACAACAACGAACGAGAAACAAACACAGAGAGAGGACAAAGTGGTTATACAGAACTTGAGGACATTATCTACATGTAATTATCTACATAATTATAAATTTGTTGTGTTTTCTTTAACAATGTCAGAAGGAGAGAGGCACTGAGGCACCGTCTTCCGCCCCCCGACGCTCCTGCTGCGCCTCCTCCTTCTGACAGGAACTGCCTACAGAACAAGCATGAATGATGCCTGAGTGGACACACGCAACTCACAAGTTCCTGGCTCTGTCAGCTCCTCTGCAGAGGGTTTCCCTAAGAAGGTGGACCTAGCAGGGTCACCGGGGGACGGGGAGCTGTGCCTCACGGCCCTCACTTCGCCGGAGAAACCCTCATGCAGAGTTCAGAAACTTGTGTGTTGAGTATGTCGCTGTGAGCCTCCACCATTTAACTAGTGGGTGAAGCCTGAACTGTCTAGAGACAGACCAGACCAGCTGCACAACACAGACACTTCAAACCTGAGGACAAATCTGAGAGAACAGAAAAAGGAAAGGAAACTTAGCTTAGAACCATGCAGCGCTACAGGAGACGGCAGCACTGCAGAGGTGAGGACCGGCACCTGTTTGAAAGAGACAAATGCACACAAACACACACAACAACGAACGAGAAACAAACACAGAGAGAGGACAAAGTGGTTATACAGAACTTGAGGACATTATCTACATGTAATTATCTACATAATTATAAATTTGTTGTGTTTTCTTTAACAATGTCAGAAGGAGAGAGGCACTGAGGCACCGTCTTCCGCCCCCCGACGCTCCTGCTGCGCCTCCTCCTTCTGACAGGAACTGCCTACAGAACAAGCATGAATGATGCCTGAGTGGACACACGCAACTCACAAGTTCCTGGCTCTGTCAGCTCCTCTGCAGAGGGTTTCCCTAAGAAGGTGGACCTAGCAGGGTCACCGGGGGACGGGGAGCTGTGCCTCACGGCCCTCACTTCGCCGGAGAAACCCTCATGCAGAGTTCAGAAACTTGTGTGTTGAGTATGTCGCTGTGAGCCTCCACCATTTAACTAGTGGGTGAAGCCTGAACTGTCTAGAGACAGACCAGACCAGCTGCACAACACAGACACTGCAAACCTGAGGACAAATCTGAGAGAACAGAAAAAGGAAAGGAAACTTAGCTTAGAACCATGCAGCGCTACAGGAGACGGCAGCACTGCAGAGGTGAGGACCGGCACCTGTTTGAAAGAGACAAATGCACACAAACACACACAACAACGAACGAGAAACAAACACAGAGAGAGGACAAAGTGGTTATACAGAACTTGAGGACATTATCTACATGTAATTATCTACATAATTATAAATTTGTTGTGTTTTCTTTAACAATGTCAGAAGGAGAGAGGCACTGAGGCACCGTCTTCCGCCCCCCGACGCTCCTGCTGCGCCTCCTCCTTCTGACAGGAACTGCCTGCAGAACAAGCATGAATGATGCCTGAGTGGACACACGCAACTCACAAGTTCCTGGCTCTGTCAGCTCCTCTGCAGAGGGTTTCCCTAAGAAGGTGGACCTAGCAGGGTCACCGGGGGACGGGGAGCTGTGCCTCACGGCCCTCACTTCGTCGGAGAAACCCTCATGCAGAGTTCAGAAACTTGTGCGTTGAGTATGTCGCTGTGAGCCTCCACCATTTAACTAGTGGGTGAAGCCTGAACTGTCTAGAGACAGACCAGACCAGCTGCACAACACAGACACTGCAAACCTGAGGACAAATCTGAGAGAACAGAAAAAGGAAAGGAAACTTAGCTTAGAACCATGCAGCGCTACAGGAGACGGCAGCACTGCAGAGGTGAGGACCGGCACCTGTTTGAAAGAGACAAATGCACACAAACACACACAACAACGAACGAGAAACAAACACAGAGAGAGGACAAAGTGGTTATACAGAACTTGAGGACATTATCTACATGTAATTATCTACATAATTATAAATTTGTTGTGTTTTCTTTAACAATGTCAGAAGGAGAGAGGCACTGAGGCACCGTCTTCCGCCCCCCGACGCTCCTGCTGCGCCTCCTCCTTCTGACAGGAACTGCCTACAGAACAAGCATGAATGATGCCTGAGTGGACACACGCAACTCACAAGTTCCTGGCTCTGTCAGCTCCTCTGCAGAGGGTTTCCCTAAGAAGGTGGACCTAGCAGGGTCACCGGGGGACGGGGAGCTGTGCCTCACGGCCCTCACTTCGTCGGAGAAACCCTCATGCAGAGTTCAGAAACTTGTGTGTTGAGTATGTCGCTGTGAGCCTCCACCATTTAACTAGTGGGTGAAGCCTGAACTGTCTAGAGACAGACCAGACCAGCTGCACAACACAGACACTTCAAACCTGAGGACAAATCTGAGAGAACAGAAAAAGGAAAGGAAACTTAGCTTAGAACCATGCAGCGCTACAGGAGACGGCAGCACTGCAGAGGTGAGGACCGGCACCTGTTTGAAAGAGACAAATGCACACAAACACACACAACAACGAACGAGAAACAAACACAGAGAGAGGACAAAGTGGTTATACAGAACTTGAGGACATTATCTACATGTAATTATCTACATAATTATAAATTTGTTGTGTTTTCTTTAACAATGTCAGAAGGAGAGAGGCACTGAGGCACCGTCTTCCGCCCCCCGACGCTCCTGCTGCGCCTCCTCCTTCTGACAGGAACTGCCTACAGAACAAGCATGAATGATGCCTGAGTGGACACACGCAACTCACAAGTTCCTGGCTCTGTCAGCTCCTCTGCAGAGGGTTTCCCTAAGAAGGTGGACCTAGCAGGGTCACCGGGGGACGGGGAGCTGTGCCTCACGGCCCTCACTTCGCCGGAGAAACCCTCATGCAGAGTTCAGAAACTTGTGTGTTGAGTATGTCGCTGTGAGCCTCCACCATTTAACTAGTGGGTGAAGCCTGAACTGTCTAGAGACAGACCAGACCAGCTGCACAACACAGACACTTCAAACCTGAGGACAAATCTGAGAGAACAGAAAAAGGAAAGGAAACTTAGCTTAGAACCATGCAGCGCTACAGGAGACGGCAGCACTGCAGAGGTGAGGACCGGCACCTGTTTGAAAGAGACAAATGCACACAAACACACACAACAACGAACGAGAAACAAACACAGAGAGAGGACAAAGTGGTTATACAGAACTTGAGGACATTATCTACATGTAATTATCTACATAATTATAAATTTGTTGTGTTTTCTTTAACAATGTCAGAAGGAGAGAGGCACTGAGGCACCGTCTTCCGCCCCCCGACGCTCCTGCTGCGCCTCCTCCTTCTGACAGGAACTGCCTGCAGAACAAGTATGAATGATGCCTGAGTGGACACACGCAACTCACAAGTTCCTGGCTCTGTCAGCTCCTCTGCAGAGGGTTTCCCTAAGAAGGTGGACCTAGCAGGGTCACCGGGGGACGGGGAGCTGTGCCTCACGGCCCTCACTTCGCCGGAGAAACCCTCATGCAGAGTTCAGAAACTTGTGTGTTGAGTATGTCGCTGTGAGCCTCCACCATTTAACTAGTGGGTGAAGCCTGAACTGTCTAGAGACAGACCAGACCAGCTGCACAACACAGACACTTCAAACCTGAGGACAAATCTGAGAGAACAGAAAAAGGAAAGGAAACTTAGCTTAGAACCATGCAGCGCTACAGGAGACGGCAGCACTGCAGAGGTGAGGACCGGCACCTGTTTGAAAGAGACAAATGCACACAAACACACACAACAACGAACGAGAAACAAACACAGAGAGAGGACAAAGTGGTTATACAGAACTTGAGGACATTATCTACATGTAATTATCTACATAATTATAAATTTGTTGTGTTTTCTTTAACAATGTCAGAAGGAGAGAGGCACTGAGGCACCGTCTTCCGCCCCCCGACGCTCCTGCTGCGCCTCCTCCTTCTGACAGGAACTGCCTACAGAACAAGCATGAATGATGCCTGAGTGGACACACGCAACTCACAAGTTCCTGGCTCTGTCAGCTCCTCTGCAGAGGGTTTCCCTAAGAAGGTGGACCTAGCAGGGTCACCGGGGGACGGGGAGCTGTGCCTCACGGCCCTCACTTCGCCGGAGAAACCCTCATGCAGAGTTCAGAAACTTGTGTGTTGAGTATGTCGCTGTGAGCCTCCACCATTTAACTAGTGGGTGAAGCCTGAACTGTCTAGAGACAGACCAGACCAGCTGCACAACACAGACACTGCAAACCTGAGGACAAATCTGAGAGAACAGAAAAAGGAAAGGAAACTTAGCTTAGAACCATGCAGCGCTACAGGAGACGGCAGCACTGCAGAGGTGAGGACCGGCACCTGTTTGAAAGAGACAAATGCACACAAACACACACAACAACGAACGAGAAACAAACACAGAGAGAGGACAAAGTGGTTATACAGAACTTGAGGACATTATCTACATGTAATTATCTACATAATTATAAATTTGTTGTGTTTTCTTTAACAATGTCAGAAGGAGAGAGGCACTGAGGCACCGTCTTCCGCCCCCCGACGCTCCTGCTGCGCCTCCTCCTTCTGACAGGAACTGCCTACAGAACAAGCATGAATGATGCCTGAGTGGACACACGCAACTCACAAGTTCCTGGCTCTGTCAGCTCCTCTGCAGAGGGTTTCCCTAAGAAGGTGGACCTAGCAGGGTCACCGGGGGACGGGGAGCTGTGCCTCACGGCCCTCACTTCGCCGGAGAAACCCTCATGCAGAGTTCAGAAACTTGTGCGTTGAGTATGTCGCTGTGAGCCTCCACCATTTAACTAGTGGGTGAAGCCTGAACTGTCTAGAGACAGACCAGACCAGCTGCACAACACAGACACTGCAAACCTGAGGACAAATCTGAGAGAACAGAAAAAGGAAAGGAAACTTAGCTTAGAACCATGCAGCGCTACAGGAGACGGCAGCACTGCAGAGGTGAGGACCGGCACCTGTTTGAAAGAGACAAATGCACACAAACACACACAACAACGAACGAGAAACAAACACAGAGAGAGGACAAAGTGGTTATACAGAACTTGAGGACATTATCTACATGTAATTATCTACATAATTATAAATTTGTTGTGTTTTCTTTAACAATGTCAGAAGGAGAGAGGCACTGAGGCACCGTCTTCCGCCCCCCGACGCTCCTGCTGCGCCTCCTCCTTCTGACAGGAACTGCCTACAGAACAAGCATGAATGATGCCTGAGTGGACACACGCAACTCACAAGTTCCTGGCTCTGTCAGCTCCTCTGCAGAGGGTTTCCCTAAGAAGGTGGACCTAGCAGGGTCACCGGGGGACGGGGAGCTGTGCCTCACGGCCCTCACTTCGCCGGAGAAACCCTCATGCAGAGTTCAGAAACTTGTGTGTTGAGTATGTCGCTGTGAGCCTCCACCATTTAACTAGTGGGTGAAGCCTGAACTGTCTAGAGACAGACCAGACCAGCTGCACAACACAGACACTTCAAACCTGAGGACAAATCTGAGAGAACAGAAAAAGGAAAGGAAACTTAGCTTAGAACCATGCAGCGCTACAGGAGACGGCAGCACTGCAGAGGTGAGGACCGGCACCTGTTTGAAAGAGACAAATGCACACAAACACACACAACAACGAACGAGAAACAAACACAGAGAGAGGACAAAGTGGTTATACAGAACTTGAGGACATTATCTACATGTAATTATCTACATAATTATAAATTTGTTGTGTTTTCTTTAACAATGTCAGAAGGAGAGAGGCACTGAGGCACCGTCTTCCGCCCCCCGACGCTCCTGCTGCGCCTCCTCCTTCTGACAGGAACTGCCTACAGAACAAGCATGAATGATGCCTGAGTGGACACACGCAACTCACAAGTTCCTGGCTCTGTCAGCTCCTCTGCAGAGGGTTTCCCTAAGAAGGTGGACCTAGCAGGGTCACCGGGGGACGGGGAGCTGTGCCTCACGGCCCTCACTTCGCCGGAGAAACCCTCATGCAGAGTTCAGAAACTTGTGTGTTGAGTATGTCGCTGTGAGCCTCCACCATTTAACTAGTGGGTGAAGCCTGAACTGTCTAGAGACAGACCAGACCAGCTGCACAACACAGACACTGCAAACCTGAGGACAAATCTGAGAGAACAGAAAAAGGAAAGGAAACTTAGCTTAGAACCATGCAGCGCTACAGGAGACGGCAGCACTGCAGAGGTGAGGACCGGCACCTGTTTGAAAGAGACAAATGCACACAAACACACACAACAACGAACGAGAAACAAACACAGAGAGAGGACAAAGTGGTTATACAGAACTTGAGGACATTATCTACATGTAATTATCTACATAATTATAAATTTGTTGTGTTTTCTTTAACAATGTCAGAAGGAGAGAGGCACTGAGGCACCGTCTTCCGCCCCCCGACGCTCCTGCTGCGCCTCCTCCTTCTGACAGGAACTGCCTGCAGAACAAGCATGAATGATGCCTGAGTGGACACACGCAACTCACAAGTTCCTGGCTCTGTCAGCTCCTCTGCAGAGGGTTTCCCTAAGAAGGTGGACCTAGCAGGGTCACCGGGGGACGGGGAGCTGTGCCTCACGGCCCTCACTTCGCCGGAGAAACCCTCATGCAGAGTTCAGAAACTTGTGTGTTGAGTATGTCGCTGTGAGCCTCCACCATTTAACTAGTGGGTGAAGCCTGAACTGTCTAGAGACAGACCAGACCAGCTGCACAACACAGACACTTCAAACCTGAGGACAAATCTGAGAGAACAGAAAAAGGAAAGGAAACTTAGCTTAGAACCATGCAGCGCTACAGGAGACGGCAGCACTGCAGAGGTGAGGACCGGCACCTGTTTGAAAGAGACAAATGCACACAAACACACACAACAACGAACGAGAAACAAACACAGAGAGAGGACAAAGTGGTTATACAGAACTTGAGGACATTATCTACATGTAATTATCTACATAATTATAAATTTGTTGTGTTTTCTTTAACAATGTCAGAAGGAGAGAGGCACTGAGGCACCGTCTTCCGCCCCCCGACGCTCCTGCTGCGCCTCCTCCTTCTGACAGGAACTGCCTACAGAACAAGCATGAATGATGCCTGAGTGGACACACGCAACTCACAAGTTCCTGGCTCTGTCAGCTCCTCTGCAGAGGGTTTCCCTAAGAAGGTGGACCTAGCAGGGTCACCGGGAGACGGGGAGCTGTGCCTCACGGCCCTCACTTCGCCGGAGAAACCCTCATGCAGAGTTCAGAAACTTGTGTGTTGAGTATGTCGCTGTGAGCCTCCACCATTTAACTAGTGGGTGAAGCCTGAACTGTCTAGAGACAGACCAGACCAGCTGCACAACACAGACACTTCAAACCTGAGGACAAATCTGAGAGAACAGAAAAAGGAAAGGAAACTTAGCTTAGAACCATGCAGCGCTACAGGAGACGGCAGCACTGCAGAGGTGAGGACCGGCACCTGTTTGAAAGAGACAAATGCACACAAACACACACAACAACGAACGAGAAACAAACACAGAGAGAGGACAAAGTGGTTATACAGAACTTGAGGACATTATCTACATGTAATTATCTACATAATTATAAATTTGTTGTGTTTTCTTTAACAATGTCAGAAGGAGAGAGGCACTGAGGCACCGTCTTCCGCCCCCCGACGCTCCTGCTGCGCCTCCTCCTTCTGACAGGAACTGCCTGCAGAACAAGCATGAATGATGCCTGAGTGGACACACGCAACTCACAAGTTCCTGGCTCTGTCAGCTCCTCTGCAGAGGGTTTCCCTAAGAAGGTGGACCTAGCAGGGTCACCGGGGGACGGGGAGCTGTGCCTCACGGCCCTCACTTCGCCGGAGAAACCCTCATGCAGAGTTCAGAAACTTGTGTGTTGAGTATGTCGCTGTGAGCCTCCACCATTTAACTAGTGGGTGAAGCCTGAACTGTCTAGAGACAGACCAGACCAGCTGCACAACACAGACACTTCAAACCTGAGGACAAATCTGAGAGAACAGAAAAAGGAAAGGAAACTTAGCTTAGAACCATGCAGCGCTACAGGAGACGGCAGCACTGCAGAGGTGAGGACCGGCACCTGTTTGAAAGAGACAAATGCACACAAACACACACAACAACGAACGAGAAACAAACACAGAGAGAGGACAAAGTGGTTATACAGAACTTGAGGACATTATCTACATGTAATTATCTACATAATTATAAATTTGTTGTGTTTTCTTTAACAATGTCAGAAGGAGAGAGGCACTGAGGCACCGTCTTCCGCCCCCCGACGCTCCTGCTGCGCCTCCTCCTTCTGACAGGAACTGCCTACAGAACAAGCATGAATGATGCCTGAGTGGACACACGCAACTCACAAGTTCCTGGCTCTGTCAGCTCCTCTGCAGAGGGTTTCCCTAAGAAGGTGGACCTAGCAGGGTCACCGGGGGACGGGGAGCTGTGCCTCACGGCCCTCACTTCGCCGGAGAAACCCTCATGCAGAGTTCAGAAACTTGTGTGTTGAGTATGTCGCTGTGAGCCTCCACCATTTAACTAGTGGGTGAAGCCTGAACTGTCTAGAGACAGACCAGACCAGCTGCACAACACAGACACTTCAAACCTGAGGACAAATCTGAGAGAACAGAAAAAGGAAAGGAAACTTAGCTTAGAACCATGCAGCGCTACAGGAGACGGCAGCACTGCAGAGGTGAGGACCGGCACCTGTTTGAAAGAGACAAATGCACACAAACACACACAACAACGAACGAGAAACAAACACAGAGAGAGGACAAAGTGGTTATACAGAACTTGAGGACATTATCTACATGTAATTATCTACATAATTATAAATTTGTTGTGTTTTCTTTAACAATGTCAGAAGGAGAGAGGCACTGAGGCACCGTCTTCCGCCCCCCGACGCTCCTGCTGCGCCTCCTCCTTCTGACAGGAACTGCCTGCAGAACAAGCATGAATGATGCCTGAGTGGACACACGCAACTCACAAGTTCCTGGCTCTGTCAGCTCCTCTGCAGAGGGTTTCCCTAAGAAGGTGGACCTAGCAGGGTCACCGGGGGACGGGGAGCTGTGCCTCACGGCCCTCACTTCGCCGGAGAAACCCTCATGCAGAGTTCAGAAACTTGTGTGTTGAGTATGTCGCTGTGAGCCTCCACCATTTAACTAGTGGGTGAAGCCTGAACTGTCTAGAGACAGACCAGACCAGCTGCACAACACAGACACTTCAAACCTGAGGACAAATCTGAGAGAACAGAAAAAGGAAAGGAAACTTAGCTTAGAACCATGCAGCGCTACAGGAGACGGCAGCACTGCAGAGGTGAGGACCGGCACCTGTTTGAAAGAGACAAATGCACACAAACACACACAACAACGAACGAGAAACAAACACAGAGAGAGGACAAAGTGGTTATACAGAACTTGAGGACATTATCTACATGTAATTATCTACATAATTATAAATTTGTTGTGTTTTCTTTAACAATGTCAGAAGGAGAGAGGCACTGAGGCACCGTCTTCCGCCCCCCGACGCTCCTGCTGCGCCTCCTCCTTCTGACAGGAACTGCCTACAGAACAAGCATGAATGATGCCTGAGTGGACACACGCAACTCACAAGTTCCTGGCTCTGTCAGCTCCTCTGCAGAGGGTTTCCCTAAGAAGGTGGACCTAGCAGGGTCACCGGGGGACGGGGAGCTGTGCCTCACGGCCCTCACTTCGCCGGAGAAACCCTCATGCAGAGTTCAGAAACTTGTGCGTTGAGTATGTCGCTGTGAGCCTCCACCATTTAACTAGTGGGTGAAGCCTGAACTGTCTAGAGACAGACCAGACCAGCTGCACAACACAGACACTGCAAACCTGAGGACAAATCTGAGAGAACAGAAAAAGGAAAGGAAACTTAGCTTAGAACCATGCAGCGCTACAGGAGACGGCAGCACTGCAGAGGTGAGGACCGGCACCTGTTTGAAAGAGACAAATGCACACAAACACACACAACAACGAACGAGAAACAAACACAGAGAGAGGACAAAGTGGTTATACAGAACTTGAGGACATTATCTACATGTAATTATCTACATAATTATAAATTTGTTGTGTTTTCTTTAACAATGTCAGAAGGAGAGAGGCACTGAGGCACCGTCTTCCGCCCCCCGACGCTCCTGCTGCGCCTCCTCCTTCTGACAGGAACTGCCTACAGAACAAGCATGAATGATGCCTGAGTGGACACACGCAACTCACAAGTTCCTGGCTCTGTCAGCTCCTCTGCAGAGGGTTTCCCTAAGAAGGTGGACCTAGCAGGGTCACCGGGGGACGGGGAGCTGTGCCTCACGGCCCTCACTTCGCCGGAGAAACCCTCATGCAGAGTTCAGAAACTTGTGTGTTGAGTATGTCGCTGTGAGCCTCCACCATTTAACTAGTGGGTGAAGCCTGAACTGTCTAGAGACAGACCAGACCAGCTGCACAACACAGACACTTCAAACCTGAGGACAAATCTGAGAGAACAGAAAAAGGAAAGGAAACTTAGCTTAGAACCATGCAGCGCTACAGGAGACGGCAGCACTGCAGAGGTGAGGACCGGCACCTGTTTGAAAGAGACAAATGCACACAAACACACACAACAACGAACGAGAAACAAACACAGAGAGAGGACAAAGTGGTTATACAGAACTTGAGGACATTATCTACATGTAATTATCTACATAATTATAAATTTGTTGTGTTTTCTTTAACAATGTCAGAAGGAGAGAGGCACTGAGGCACCGTCTTCCGCCCCCCGACGCTCCTGCTGCGCCTCCTCCTTCTGACAGGAACTGCCTACAGAACAAGCATGAATGATGCCTGAGTGGACACACGCAACTCACAAGTTCCTGGCTCTGTCAGCTCCTCTGCAGAGGGTTTCCCTAAGAAGGTGGACCTAGCAGGGTCACCGGGGGACGGGGAGCTGTGCCTCACGGCCCTCACTTCGTCGGAGAAACCCTCATGCAGAGTTCAGAAACTTGTGTGTTGAGTATGTCGCTGTGAGCCTCCACCATTTAACTAGTGGGTGAAGCCTGAACTGTCTAGAGACAGACCAGACCAGCTGCACAACACAGACACTTCAAACCTGAGGACAAATCTGAGAGAACAGAAAAAGGAAAGGAAACTTAGCTTAGAACCATGCAGCGCTACAGGAGACGGCAGCACTGCAGAGGTGAGGACCGGCACCTGTTTGAAAGAGACAAATGCACACAAACACACACAACAACGAACGAGAAACAAACACAGAGAGAGGACAAAGTGGTTATACAGAACTTGAGGACATTATCTACATGTAATTATCTACATAATTATAAATTTGTTGTGTTTTCTTTAACAATGTCAGAAGGAGAGAGGCACTGAGGCACCGTCTTCCGCCCCCCGACGCTCCTGCTGCGCCTCCTCCTTCTGACAGGAACTGCCTACAGAACAAGCATGAATGATGCCTGAGTGGACACACGCAACTCACAAGTTCCTGGCTCTGTCAGCTCCTCTGCAGAGGGTTTCCCTAAGAAGGTGGACCTAGCAGGGTCACCGGGGGACGGGGAGCTGTGCCTCACGGCCCTCACTTCGCCGGAGAAACCCTCATGCAGAGTTCAGAAACTTGTGTGTTGAGTATGTCGCTGTGAGCCTCCACCATTTAACTAGTGGGTGAAGCCTGAACTGTCTAGAGACAGACCAGACCAGCTGCACAACACAGACACTTCAAACCTGAGGACAAATCTGAGAGAACAGAAAAAGGAAAGGAAACTTAGCTTAGAACCATGCAGCGCTACAGGAGACGGCAGCACTGCAGAGGTGAGGACCGGCACCTGTTTGAAAGAGACAAATGCACACAAACACACACAACAACGAACGAGAAACAAACACAGAGAGAGGACAAAGTGGTTATACAGAACTTGAGGACATTATCTACATGTAATTATCTACATAATTATAAATTTGTTGTGTTTTCTTTAACAATGTCAGAAGGAGAGAGGCACTGAGGCACCGTCTTCCGCCCCCCGACGCTCCTGCTGCGCCTCCTCCTTCTGACAGGAACTGCCTACAGAACAAGCATGAATGATGCCTGAGTGGACACACGCAACTCACAAGTTCCTGGCTCTGTCAGCTCCTCTGCAGAGGGTTTCCCTAAGAAGGTGGACCTAGCAGGGTCACCGGGGGACGGGGAGCTGTGCCTCACGGCCCTCACTTCGCCGGAGAAACCCTCATGCAGAGTTCAGAAACTTGTGTGTTGAGTATGTCGCTGTGAGCCTCCACCATTTAACTAGTGGGTGAAGCCTGAACTGTCTAGAGACAGACCAGACCAGCTGCACAACACAGACACTGCAAACCTGAGGACAAATCTGAGAGAACAGAAAAAGGAAAGGAAACTTAGCTTAGAACCATGCAGCGCTACAGGAGACGGCAGCACTGCAGAGGTGAGGACCGGCACCTGTTTGAAAGAGACAAATGCACACAAACACACACAACAACGAACGAGAAACAAACACAGAGAGAGGACAAAGTGGTTATACAGAACTTGAGGACATTATCTACATGTAATTATCTACATAATTATAAATTTGTTGTGTTTTCTTTAACAATGTCAGAAGGAGAGAGGCACTGAGGCACCGTCTTCCGCCCCCCGACGCTCCTGCTGCGCCTCCTCCTTCTGACAGGAACTGCCTACAGAACAAGCATGAATGATGCCTGAGTGGACACACGCAACTCACAAGTTCCTGGCTCTGTCAGCTCCTCTGCAGAGGGTTTCCCTAAGAAGGTGGACCTAGCAGGGTCACCGGGGGACGGGGAGCTGTGCCTCACGGCCCTCACTTCGCCGGAGAAACCCTCATGCAGAGTTCAGAAACTTGTGTGTTGAGTATGTCGCTGTGAGCCTCCACCATTTAACTAGTGGGTGAAGCCTGAACTGTCTAGAGACAGACCAGACCAGCTGCACAACACAGACACTTCAAACCTGAGGACAAATCTGAGAGAACAGAAAAAAGAAAGGAAACTTAGCTTAGAACCATGCAGCGCTACAGGAGACGGCAGCACTGCAGAGGTGAGGACCGGCACCTGTTTGAAAGAGACAAATGCACACAAACACACACGACAACGAACGAGAAACAAACACAGAGAGAGGACAAAGTGGTTATACAGAACTTGAGGACATTATCTACATGTAATTATCTACATAATTATAAATTTGTTGTGTTTTCTTTAACAATGTCAGAAGGAGAGAGGCACTGAGGCACCGTCTTCCGCCCCCCGACGCTCCTGCTGCGCCTCCTCCTTCTGACAGGAACTGCCTACAGAACAAGCATGAATGATGCCTGAGTGGACACACGCAACTCACAAGTTCCTGGCTCTGTCAGCTCCTCTGCAGAGGGTTTCCCTAAGAAGGTGGACCTAGCAGGGTCACCGGGGGACGGGGAGCTGTGCCTCACGGCCCTCACTTCGTCGGAGAAACCCTCATGCAGAGTTCAGAAACTTGTGTGTTGAGTATGTCGCTGTGAGCCTCCACCATTTAACTAGTGGGTGAAGCCTGAACTGTCTAGAGACAGACCAGACCAGCTGCACAACACAGACACTTCAAACCTGAGGACAAATCTGAGAGAACAGAAAAAGGAAAGGAAACTTAGCTTAGAACCATGCAGCGCTACAGGAGACGGCAGCACTGCAGAGGTGAGGACCGGCACCTGTTTGAAAGAGACAAATGCACACAAACACACACAACAACGAACGAGAAACAAACACAGAGAGAGGACAAAGTGGTTATACAGAACTTGAGGACATTATCTACATGTAATTATCTACATAATTATAAATTTGTTGTGTTTTCTTTAACAATGTCAGAAGGAGAGAGGCACTGAGGCACCGTCTTCCGCCCCCCGACGCTCCTGCTGCGCCTCCTCCTTCTGACAGGAACTGCCTACAGAACAAGCATGAATGATGCCTGAGTGGACACACGCAACTCACAAGTTCCTGGCTCTGTCAGCTCCTCTGCAGAGGGTTTCCCTAAGAAGGTGGACCTAGCAGGGTCACCGGGGGACGGGGAGCTGTGCCTCACGGCCCTCACTTCGCCGGAGAAACCCTCATGCAGAGTTCAGAAACTTGTGTGTTGAGTATGTCGCTGTGAGCCTCCACCATTTAACTAGTGGGTGAAGCCTGAACTGTCTAGAGACAGACCAGACCAGCTGCACAACACAGACACTTCAAACCTGAGGACAAATCTGAGAGAACAGAAAAAGGAAAGGAAACTTAGCTTAGAACCATGCAGCGCTACAGGAGACGGCAGCACTGCAGAGGTGAGGACCGGCACCTGTTTGAAAGAGACAAATGCACACAAACACACACAACAACGAACGAGAAACAAACACAGAGAGAGGACAAAGTGGTTATACAGAACTTGAGGACATTATCTACATGTAATTATCTACATAATTATAAATTTGTTGTGTTTTCTTTAACAATGTCAGAAGGAGAGAGGCACTGAGGCACCGTCTTCCGCCCCCCGACGCTCCTGCTGCGCCTCCTCCTTCTGACAGGAACTGCCTGCAGAACAAGCATGAATGATGCCTGAGTGGACACACGCAACTCACAAGTTCCTGGCTCTGTCAGCTCCTCTGCAGAGGGTTTCCCTAAGAAGGTGGACCTAGCAGGGTCACCGGGGGACGGGGAGCTGTGCCTCACGGCCCTCACTTCGCCGGAGAAACCCTCATGCAGAGTTCAGAAACTTGTGTGTTGAGTATGTCGCTGTGAGCCTCCACCATTTAACTAGTGGGTGAAGCCTGAACTGTCTAGAGACAGACCAGACCAGCTGCACAACACAGACACTTCAAACCTGAGGACAAATCTGAGAGAACAGAAAAAGGAAAGGAAACTTAGCTTAGAACCATGCAGCGCTACAGGAGACGGCAGCACTGCAGAGGTGAGGACCGGCACCTGTTTGAAAGAGACAAATGCACACAAACACACACAACAACGAACGAGAAACAAACACAGAGAGAGGACAAAGTGGTTATACAGAACTTGAGGACATTATCTACATGTAATTATCTACATAATTATAAATTTGTTGTGTTTTCTTTAACAATGTCAGAAGGAGAGAGGCACTGAGGCACCGTCTTCCGCCCCCCGACGCTCCTGCTGCGCCTCCTCCTTCTGACAGGAACTGCCTACAGAACAAGCATGAATGATGCCTGAGTGGACACACGCAACTCACAAGTTCCTGGCTCTGTCAGCTCCTCTGCAGAGGGTTTCCCTAAGAAGGTGGACCTAGCAGGGTCACCGGGGGACGGGGAGCTGTGCCTCACGGCCCTCACTTCGCCGGAGAAACCCTCATGCAGAGTTCAGAAACTTGTGTGTTGAGTATGTCGCTGTGAGCCTCCACCATTTAACTAGTGGGTGAAGCCTGAACTGTCTAGAGACAGACCAGACCAGCTGCACAACACAGACACTGCAAACCTGAGGACAAATCTGAGAGAACAGAAAAAGGAAAGGAAACTTAGCTTAGAACCATGCAGCGCTACAGGAGACGGCAGCACTGCAGAGGTGAGGACCGGCACCTGTTTGAAAGAGACAAATGCACACAAACACACACAACAACGAACGAGAAACAAACACAGAGAGAGGACAAAGTGGTTATACAGAACTTGAGGACATTATCTACATGTAATTATCTACATAATTATAAATTTGTTGTGTTTTCTTTAACAATGTCAGAAGGAGAGAGGCACTGAGGCACCGTCTTCCGCCCCCCGACGCTCCTGCTGCGCCTCCTCCTTCTGACAGGAACTGCCTACAGAACAAGCATGAATGATGCCTGAGTGGACACACGCAACTCACAAGTTCCTGGCTCTGTCAGCTCCTCTGCAGAGGGTTTCCCTAAGAAGGTGGACCTAGCAGGGTCACCGGGGGACGGGGAGCTGTGCCTCACGGCCCTCACTTCGCCGGAGAAACCCTCATGCAGAGTTCAGAAACTTGTGTGTTGAGTATGTCGCTGTGAGCCTCCACCATTTAACTAGTGGGTGAAGCCTGAACTGTCTAGAGACAGACCAGACCAGCTGCACAACACAGACACTGCAAACCTGAGGACAAATCTGAGAGAACAGAAAAAGGAAAGGAAACTTAGCTTAGAACCATGCAGCGCTACAGGAGACGGCAGCACTGCAGAGGTGAGGACCGGCACCTGTTTGAAAGAGACAAATGCACACAAACACACACAACAACGAACGAGAAACAAACACAGAGAGAGGACAAAGTGGTTATACAGAACTTGAGGACATTATCTACATGTAATTATCTACATAATTATAAATTTGTTGTGTTTTCTTTAACAATGTCAGAAGGAGAGAGGCACTGAGGCACCGTCTTCCGCCCCCCAACGCTCCTGCTGCGCCTCCTCCTTCTGACAGGAACTGCCTACAGAACAAGCATGAATGATGCCTGAGTGGACACACGCAACTCACAAGTTCCTGGCTCTGTCAGCTCCTCTGCAGAGGGTTTCCCTAAGAAGGTGGACCTAGCAGGGTCACCGGGGGACGGGGAGCTGTGCCTCACGGCCCTCACTTCGCCGGAGAAACCCTCATGCAGAGTTCAGAAACTTGTGTGTTGAGTATGTCGCTGTGAGCCTCCACCATTTAACTAGTGGGTGAAGCCTGAACTGTCTAGAGACAGACCAGACCAGCTGCACAACACAGACACTGCAAACCTGAGGACAAATCTGAGAGAACAGAAAAAGGAAAGGAAACTTAGCTTAGAACCATGCAGCGCTACAGGAGACGGCAGCACTGCAGAGGTGAGGACCGGCACCTGTTTGAAAGAGACAAATGCACACAAACACACACAACAACGAACGAGAAACAAACACAGAGAGAGGACAAAGTGGTTATACAGAACTTGAGGACATTATCTACATGTAATTATCTACATAATTATAAATTTGTTGTGTTTTCTTTAACAATGTCAGAAGGAGAGAGGCACTGAGGCACCGTCTTCCGCCCCCCGACGCTCCTGCTGCGCCTCCTCCTTCTGACAGGAACTGCCTACAGAACAAGCATGAATGATGCCTGAGTGGACACACGCAACTCACAAGTTCCTGGCTCTGTCAGCTCCTCTGCAGAGGGTTTCCCTAAGAAGGTGGACCTAGCAGGGTCACCGGGGGACGGGGAGCTGTGCCTCACGGCCCTCACTTCGCCGGAGAAACCCTCATGCAGAGTTCAGAAACTTGTGTGTTGAGTATGTCGCTGTGAGCCTCCACCATTTAACTAGTGGGTGAAGCCTGAACTGTCTAGAGACAGACCAGACCAGCTGCACAACACAGACACTGCAAACCTGAGGACAAATCTGAGAGAACAGAAAAAGGAAAGGAAACTTAGCTTAGAACCATGCAGCGCTACAGGAGACGGCAGCACTGCAGAGGTGAGGACCGGCACCTGTTTGAAAGAGACAAATGCACACAAACACACACAACAACGAACGAGAAACAAACACAGAGAGAGGACAAAGTGGTTATACAGAACTTGAGGACATTATCTACATGTAATTATCTACATAATTATAAATTTGTTGTGTTTTCTTTAACAATGTCAGAAGGAGAGAGGCACTGAGGCACCGTCTTCCGCCCCCCGACGCTCCTGCTGCGCCTCCTCCTTCTGACAGGAACTGCCTACAGAACAAGCATGAATGATGCCTGAGTGGACACACGCAACTCACAAGTTCCTGGCTCTGTCAGCTCCTCTGCAGAGGGTTTCCCTAAGAAGGTGGACCTAGCAGGGTCACCGGGGGACGGGGAGCTGTGCCTCACGGCCCTCACTTCGCCGGAGAAACCCTCATGCAGAGTTCAGAAACTTGTGTGTTGAGTATGTCGCTGTGAGCCTCCACCATTTAACTAGTGGGTGAAGCCTGAACTGTCTAGAGACAGACCAGACCAGCTGCACAACACAGACACTTCAAACCTGAGGACAAATCTGAGAGAACAGAAAAAGGAAAGGAAACTTAGCTTAGAACCATGCAGCGCTACAGGAGACGGCAGCACTGCAGAGGTGAGGACCGGCACCTGTTTGAAAGAGACAAATGCACACAAACACACACAACAACGAACGAGAAACAAACACAGAGAGAGGACAAAGTGGTTATACAGAACTTGAGGACATTATCTACATGTAATTATCTACATAATTATAAATTTGTTGTGTTTTCTTTAACAATGTCAGAAGGAGAGAGGCACTGAGGCACCGTCTTCCGCCCCCCGACGCTCCTGCTGCGCCTCCTCCTTCTGACAGGAACTGCCTACAGAACAAGCATGAATGATGCCTGAGTGGACACACGCAACTCACAAGTTCCTGGCTCTGTCAGCTCCTCTGCAGAGGGTTTCCCTAAGAAGGTGGACCTAGCAGGGTCACCGGGGGACGGGGAGCTGTGCCTCACGGCCCTCACTTCGCCGGAGAAACCCTCATGCAGAGTTCAGAAACTTGTGTGTTGAGTATGTCGCTGTGAGCCTCCACCATTTAACTAGTGGGTGAAGCCTGAACTGTCTAGAGACAGACCAGACCAGCTGCACAACACAGACACTTCAAACCTGAGGACAAATCTGAGAGAACAGAAAAAGGAAAGGAAACTTAGCTTAGAACCATGCAGCGCTACAGGAGACGGCAGCACTGCAGAGGTGAGGACCGGCACCTGTTTGAAAGAGACAAATGCACACAAACACACACAACAACGAACGAGAAACAAACACAGAGAGAGGACAAAGTGGTTATACAGAACTTGAGGACATTATCTACATGTAATTATCTACATAATTATAAATTTGTTGTGTTTTCTTTAACAATGTCAGAAGGAGAGAGGCACTGAGGCACCGTCTTCCGCCCCCCGACGCTCCTGCTGCGCCTCCTCCTTCTGACAGGAACTGCCTACAGAACAAGCATGAATGATGCCTGAGTGGACACACGCAACTCACAAGTTCCTGGCTCTGTCAGCTCCTCTGCAGAGGGTTTCCCTAAGAAGGTGGACCTAGCAGGGTCACCGGGGGACGGGGAGCTGTGCCTCACGGCCCTCACTTCGCCGGAGAAACCCTCATGCAGAGTTCAGAAACTTGTGTGTTGAGTATGTCGCTGTGAGCCTCCACCATTTAACTAGTGGGTGAAGCCTGAACTGTCTAGAGACAGACCAGACCAGCTGCACAACACAGACACTGCAAACCTGAGGACAAATCTGAGAGAACAGAAAAAGGAAAGGAAACTTAGCTTAGAACCATGCAGCGCTACAGGAGACGGCAGCACTGCAGAGGTGAGGACCGGCACCTGTTTGAAAGAGACAAATGCACACAAACACACACAACAACGAACGAGAAACAAACACAGAGAGAGGACAAAGTGGTTATACAGAACTTGAGGACATTATCTACATGTAATTATCTACATAATTATAAATTTGTTGTGTTTTCTTTAACAATGTCAGAAGGAGAGAGGCACTGAGGCACCGTCTTCCGCCCCCCGACGCTCCTGCTGCGCCTCCTCCTTCTGACAGGAACTGCCTACAGAACAAGCATGAATGATGCCTGAGTGGACACACGCAACTCACAAGTTCCTGGCTCTGTCAGCTCCTCTGCAGAGGGTTTCCCTAAGAAGGTGGACCTAGCAGGGTCACCGGGGGACGGGGAGCTGTGCCTCACGGCCCTCACTTCGCCGGAGAAACCCTCATGCAGAGTTCAGAAACTTGTGTGTTGAGTATGTCGCTGTGAGCCTCCACCATTTAACTAGTGGGTGAAGCCTGAACTGTCTAGAGACAGACCAGACCAGCTGCACAACACAGACACTTCAAACCTGAGGACAAATCTGAGAGAACAGAAAAAGGAAAGGAAACTTAGCTTAGAACCATGCAGCGCTACAGGAGACGGCAGCACTGCAGAGGTGAGGACCGGCACCTGTTTGAAAGAGACAAATGCACACAAACACACACAACAACGAACGAGAAACAAACACAGAGAGAGGACAAAGTGGTTATACAGAACTTGAGGACATTATCTACATGTAATTATCTACATAATTATAAATTTGTTGTGTTTTCTTTAACAATGTCAGAAGGAGAGAGGCACTGAGGCACCGTCTTCCGCCCCCCGACGCTCCTGCTGCGCCTCCTCCTTCTGACAGGAACTGCCTGCAGAACAAGCATGAATGATGCCTGAGTGGACACACGCAACTCACAAGTTCCTGGCTCTGTCAGCTCCTCTGCAGAGGGTTTCCCTAAGAAGGTGGACCTAGCAGGGTCACCGGGGGACGGGGAGCTGTGCCTCACGGCCCTCACTTCGCCGGAGAAACCCTCATGCAGAGTTCAGAAACTTGTGTGTTGAGTATGTCGCTGTGAGCCTCCACCATTTAACTAGTGGGTGAAGCCTGAACTGTCTAGAGACAGACCAGACCAGCTGCACAACACAGACACTTCAAACCTGAGGACAAATCTGAGAGAACAGAAAAAGGAAAGGAAACTTAGCTTAGAACCATGCAGCGCTACAGGAGACGGCAGCACTGCAGAGGTGAGGACCGGCACCTGTTTGAAAGAGACAAATGCACACAAACACACACAACAACGAACGAGAAACAAACACAGAGAGAGGACAAAGTGGTTATACAGAACTTGAGGACATTATCTACATGTAATTATCTACATAATTATAAATTTGTTGTGTTTTCTTTAACAATGTCAGAAGGAGAGAGGCACTGAGGCACCGTCTTCCGCCCCCCGACGCTCCTGCTGCGCCTCCTCCTTCTGACAGGAACTGCCTGCAGAACAAGCATGAATGATGCCTGAGTGGACACACGCAACTCACAAGTTCCTGGCTCTGTCAGCTCCTCTGCAGAGGGTTTCCCTAAGAAGGTGGACCTAGCAGGGTCACCGGGGGACGGGGAGCTGTGCCTCACGGCCCTCACTTCGCCGGAGAAACCCTCATGCAGAGTTCAGAAACTTGTGTGTTGAGTATGTCGCTGTGAGCCTCCACCATTTAACTAGTGGGTGAAGCCTGAACTGTCTAGAGACAGACCAGACCAGCTGCACAACACAGACACTGCAAACCTGAGGACAAATCTGAGAGAACAGAAAAAGGAAAGGAAACTTAGCTTAGAACCATGCAGCGCTACAGGAGACGGCAGCACTGCAGAGGTGAGGACCGGCACCTGTTTGAAAGAGACAAATGCACACAAACACACACAACAACGAACGAGAAACAAACACAGAGAGAGGACAAAGTGGTTATACAGAACTTGAGGACATTATCTACATGTAATTATCTACATAATTATAAATTTGTTGTGTTTTCTTTAACAATGTCAGAAGGAGAGAGGCACTGAGGCACCGTCTTCCGCCCCCCGACGCTCCTGCTGCGCCTCCTCCTTCTGACAGGAACTGCCTACAGAACAAGCATGAATGATGCCTGAGTGGACACACGCAACTCACAAGTTCCTGGCTCTGTCAGCTCCTCTGCAGAGGGTTTCCCTAAGAAGGTGGACCTAGCAGGGTCACCGGGGGACGGGGAGCTGTGCCTCACGGCCCTCACTTCGCCGGAGAAACCCTCATGCAGAGTTCAGAAACTTGTGTGTTGAGTATGTCGCTGTGAGCCTCCACCATTTAACTAGTGGGTGAAGCCTGAACTGTCTAGAGACAGACCAGACCAGCTGCACAACACAGACACTGCAAACCTGAGGACAAATCTGAGAGAACAGAAAAAGGAAAGGAAACTTAGCTTAGAACCATGCAGCGCTACAGGAGACGGCAGCACTGCAGAGGTGAGGACCGGCACCTGTTTGAAAGAGACAAATGCACACAAACACACACAACAACGAACGAGAAACAAACACAGAGAGAGGACAAAGTGGTTATACAGAACTTGAGGACATTATCTACATGTAATTATCTACATAATTATAAATTTGTTGTGTTTTCTTTAACAATGTCAGAAGGAGAGAGGCACTGAGGCACCGTCTTCCGCCCCCCGACGCTCCTGCTGCGCCTCCTCCTTCTGACAGGAACTGCCTACAGAACAAGCATGAATGATGCCTGAGTGGACACACGCAACTCACAAGTTCCTGGCTCTGTCAGCTCCTCTGCAGAGGGTTTCCCTAAGAAGGTGGACCTAGCAGGGTCACCGGGGGACGGGGAGCTGTGCCTCACGGCCCTCACTTCGCCGGAGAAACCCTCATGCAGAGTTCAGAAACTTGTGTGTTGAGTATGTCGCTGTGAGCCTCCACCATTTAACTAGTGGGTGAAGCCTGAACTGTCTAGAGACAGACCAGACCAGCTGCACAACACAGACACTTCAAACCTGAGGACAAATCTGAGAGAACAGAAAAAGGAAAGGAAACTTAGCTTAGAACCATGCAGCGCTACAGGAGACGGCAGCACTGCAGAGGTGAGGACCGGCACCTGTTTGAAAGAGACAAATGCACACAAACACACACAACAACGAACGAGAAACAAACACAGAGAGAGGACAAAGTGGTTATACAGAACTTGAGGACATTATCTACATGTAATTATCTACATAATTATAAATTTGTTGTGTTTTCTTTAACAATGTCAGAAGGAGAGAGGCACTGAGGCACCGTCTTCCGCCCCCCGACGCTCCTGCTGCGCCTCCTCCTTCTGACAGGAACTGCCTACAGAACAAGCATGAATGATGCCTGAGTGGACACACGCAACTCACAAGTTCCTGGCTCTGTCAGCTCCTCTGCAGAGGGTTTCCCTAAGAAGGTGGACCTAGCAGGGTCACCGGGGGACGGGGAGCTGTGCCTCACGGCCCTCACTTCGCCGGAGAAACCCTCATGCAGAGTTCAGAAACTTGTGTGTTGAGTATGTCGCTGTGAGCCTCCACCATTTAACTAGTGGGTGAAGCCTGAACTGTCTAGAGACAGACCAGACCAGCTGCACAACACAGACACTGCAAACCTGAGGACAAATCTGAGAGAACAGAAAAAGGAAAGGAAACTTAGCTTAGAACCATGCAGCGCTACAGGAGACGGCAGCACTGCAGAGGTGAGGACCGGCACCTGTTTGAAAGAGACAAATGCACACAAACACACACAACAACGAACGAGAAACAAACACAGAGAGAGGACAAAGTGGTTATACAGAACTTGAGGACATTATCTACATGTAATTATCTACATAATTATAAATTTGTTGTGTTTTCTTTAACAATGTCAGAAGGAGAGAGGCACTGAGGCACCGTCTTCCGCCCCCCGACGCTCCTGCTGCGCCTCCTCCTTCTGACAGGAACTGCCTACAGAACAAGCATGAATGATGCCTGAGTGGACACACGCAACTCACAAGTTCCTGGCTCTGTCAGCTCCTCTGCAGAGGGTTTCCCTAAGAAGGTGGACCTAGCAGGGTCACCGGGGGACGGGGAGCTGTGCCTCACGGCCCTCACTTCGCCGGAGAAACCCTCATGCAGAGTTCAGAAACTTGTGTGTTGAGTATGTCGCTGTGAGCCTCCACCATTTAACTAGTGGGTGAAGCCTGAACTGTCTAGAGACAGACCAGACCAGCTGCACAACACAGACACTGCAAACCTGAGGACAAATCTGAGAGAACAGAAAAAGGAAAGGAAACTTAGCTTAGAACCATGCAGCGCTACAGGAGACGGCAGCACTGCAGAGGTGAGGACCGGCACCTGTTTGAAAGAGACAAATGCACACAAACACACACAACAACGAACGAGAAACAAACACAGAGAGAGGACAAAGTGGTTATACAGAACTTGAGGACATTATCTACATGTAATTATCTACATAATTATAAATTTGTTGTGTTTTCTTTAACAATGTCAGAAGGAGAGAGGCACTGAGGCACCGTCTTCCGCCCCCCGACGCTCCTGCTGCGCCTCCTCCTTCTGACAGGAACTGCCTACAGAACAAGCATGAATGATGCCTGAGTGGACACACGCAACTCACAAGTTCCTGGCTCTGTCAGCTCCTCTGCAGAGGGTTTCCCTAAGAAGGTGGACCTAGCAGGGTCACCGGGGGACGGGGAGCTGTGCCTCACGGCCCTCACTTCGCCGGAGAAACCCTCATGCAGAGTTCAGAAACTTGTGTGTTGAGTATGTCGCTGTGAGCCTCCACCATTTAACTAGTGGGTGAAGCCTGAACTGTCTAGAGACAGACCAGACCAGCTGCACAACACAGACACTGCAAACCTGAGGACAAATCTGAGAGAACAGAAAAAGGAAAGGAAACTTAGCTTAGAACCATGCAGCGCTACAGGAGACGGCAGCACTGCAGAGGTGAGGACCGGCACCTGTTTGAAAGAGACAAATGCACACAAACACACACAACAACGAACGAGAAACAAACACAGAGAGAGGACAAAGTGGTTATACAGAACTTGAGGACATTATCTACATGTAATTATCTACATAATTATAAATTTGTTGTGTTTTCTTTAACAATGTCAGAAGGAGAGAGGCACTGAGGCACCGTCTTCCGCCCCCCGACGCTCCTGCTGCGCCTCCTCCTTCTGACAGGAACTGCCTGCAGAACAAGCATGAATGATGCCTGAGTGGACACACGCAACTCACAAGTTCCTGGCTCTGTCAGCTCCTCTGCAGAGGGTTTCCCTAAGAAGGTGGACCTAGCAGGGTCACCGGGGGACGGGGAGCTGTGCCTCACGGCCCTCACTTCGCCGGAGAAACCCTCATGCAGAGTTCAGAAACTTGTGTGTTGAGTATGTCGCTGTGAGCCTCCACCATTTAACTAGTGGGTGAAGCCTGAACTGTCTAGAGACAGACCAGACCAGCTGCACAACACAGACACTTCAAACCTGAGGACAAATCTGAGAGAACAGAAAAAGGAAAGGAAACTTAGCTTAGAACCATGCAGCGCTACAGGAGACGGCAGCACTGCAGAGGTGAGGACCGGCACCTGTTTGAAAGAGACAAATGCACACAAACACACACAACAACGAACGAGAAACAAACACAGAGAGAGGACAAAGTGGTTATACAGAACTTGAGGACATTATCTACATGTAATTATCTACATAATTATAAATTTGTTGTGTTTTCTTTAACAATGTCAGAAGGAGAGAGGCACTGAGGCACCGTCTTCCGCCCCCCGACGCTCCTGCTGCGCCTCCTCCTTCTGACAGGAACTGCCTACAGAACAAGCATGAATGATGCCTGAGTGGACACACGCAACTCACAAGTTCCTGGCTCTGTCAGCTCCTCTGCAGAGGGTTTCCCTAAGAAGGTGGACCTAGCAGGGTCACCGGGGGACGGGGAGCTGTGCCTCACGGCCCTCACTTCGCCGGAGAAACCCTCATGCAGAGTTCAGAAACTTGTGTGTTGAGTATGTCGCTGTGAGCCTCCACCATTTAACTAGTGGGTGAAGCCTGAACTGTCTAGAGACAGACCAGACCAGCTGCACAACACAGACACTGCAAACCTGAGGACAAATCTGAGAGAACAGAAAAAGGAAAGGAAACTTAGCTTAGAACCATGCAGCGCTACAGGAGACGGCAGCACTGCAGAGGTGAGGACCGGCACCTGTTTGAAAGAGACAAATGCACACAAACACACACAACAACGAACGAGAAACAAACACAGAGAGAGGACAAAGTGGTTATACAGAACTTGAGGACATTATCTACATGTAATTATCTACATAATTATAAATTTGTTGTGTTTTCTTTAACAATGTCAGAAGGAGAGAGGCACTGAGGCACCGTCTTCCGCCCCCCGACGCTCCTGCTGCGCCTCCTCCTTCTGACAGGAACTGCCTACAGAACAAGCATGAATGATGCCTGAGTGGACACACGCAACTCACAAGTTCCTGGCTCTGTCAGCTCCTCTGCAGAGGGTTTCCCTAAGAAGGTGGACCTAGCAGGGTCACCGGGGGACGGGGAGCTGTGCCTCACGGCCCTCACTTCGCCGGAGAAACCCTCATGCAGAGTTCAGAAACTTGTGTGTTGAGTATGTCGCTGTGAGCCTCCACCATTTAACTAGTGGGTGAAGCCTGAACTGTCTAGAGACAGACCAGACCAGCTGCACAACACAGACACTGCAAACCTGAGGACAAATCTGAGAGAACAGAAAAAGGAAAGGAAACTTAGCTTAGAACCATGCAGCGCTACAGGAGACGGCAGCACTGCAGAGGTGAGGACCGGCACCTGTTTGAAAGAGACAAATGCACACAAACACACACAACAACGAACGAGAAACAAACACAGAGAGAGGACAAAGTGGTTATACAGAACTTGAGGACATTATCTACATGTAATTATCTACATAATTATAAATTTGTTGTGTTTTCTTTAACAATGTCAGAAGGAGAGAGGCACTGAGGCACCGTCTTCCGCCCCCCGACGCTCCTGCTGCGCCTCCTCCTTCTGACAGGAACTGCCTACAGAACAAGCATGAATGATGCCTGAGTGGACACACGCAACTCACAAGTTCCTGGCTCTGTCAGCTCCTCTGCAGAGGGTTTCCCTAAGAAGGTGGACCTAGCAGGGTCACCGGGGGACGGGGAGCTGTGCCTCACGGCCCTCACTTCGCCGGAGAAACCCTCATGCAGAGTTCAGAAACTTGTGTGTTGAGTATGTCGCTGTGAGCCTCCACCATTTAACTAGTGGGTGAAGCCTGAACTGTCTAGAGACAGACCAGACCAGCTGCACAACACAGACACTGCAAACCTGAGGACAAATCTGAGAGAACAGAAAAAGGAAAGGAAACTTAGCTTAGAACCATGCAGCGCTACAGGAGACGGCAGCACTGCAGAGGTGAGGACCGGCACCTGTTTGAAAGAGACAAATGCACACAAACACACACAACAACGAACGAGAAACAAACACAGAGAGAGGACAAAGTGGTTATACAGAACTTGAGGACATTATCTACATGTAATTATCTACATAATTATAAATTTGTTGTGTTTTCTTTAACAATGTCAGAAGGAGAGAGGCACTGAGGCACCGTCTTCCGCCCCCCGACGCTCCTGCTGCGCCTCCTCCTTCTGACAGGAACTGCCTACAGAACAAGCATGAATGATGCCTGAGTGGACACACGCAACTCACAAGTTCCTGGCTCTGTCAGCTCCTCTGCAGAGGGTTTCCCTAAGAAGGTGGACCTAGCAGGGTCACCGGGGGACGGGGAGCTGTGCCTCACGGCCCTCACTTCGCCGGAGAAACCCTCATGCAGAGTTCAGAAACTTGTGTGTTGAGTATGTCGCTGTGAGCCTCCACCATTTAACTAGTGGGTGAAGCCTGAACTGTCTAGAGACAGACCAGACCAGCTGCACAACACAGACACTGCAAACCTGAGGACAAATCTGAGAGAACAGAAAAAGGAAAGGAAACTTAGCTTAGAACCATGCAGCGCTACAGGAGACGGCAGCACTGCAGAGGTGAGGACCGGCACCTGTTTGAAAGAGACAAATGCACACAAACACACACAACAACGAACGAGAAACAAACACAGAGAGAGGACAAAGTGGTTATACAGAACTTGAGGACATTATCTACATGTAATTATCTACATAATTATAAATTTGTTGTGTTTTCTTTAACAATGTCAGAAGGAGAGAGGCACTGAGGCACCGTCTTCCGCCCCCCGACGCTCCTGCTGCGCCTCCTCCTTCTGACAGGAACTGCCTACAGAACAAGCATGAATGATGCCTGAGTGGACACACGCAACTCACAAGTTCCTGGCTCTGTCAGCTCCTCTGCAGAGGGTTTCCCTAAGAAGGTGGACCTAGCAGGGTCACCGGGGGACGGGGAGCTGTGCCTCACGGCCCTCACTTCGCCGGAGAAACCCTCATGCAGAGTTCAGAAACTTGTGCGTTGAGTATGTCGCTGTGAGCCTCCACCATTTAACTAGTGGGTGAAGCCTGAACTGTCTAGAGACAGACCAGACCAGCTGCACAACACAGACACTTCAAACCTGAGGACAAATCTGAGAGAACAGAAAAAGGAAAGGAAACTTAGCTTAGAACCATGCAGCGCTACAGGAGACGGCAGCACTGCAGAGGTGAGGACCGGCACCTGTTTGAAAGAGACAAATGCACACAAACACACACAACAACGAACGAGAAACAAACACAGAGAGAGGACAAAGTGGTTATACAGAACTTGAGGACATTATCTACATGTAATTATCTACATAATTATAAATTTGTTGTGTTTTCTTTAACAATGTCAGAAGGAGAGAGGCACTGAGGCACCGTCTTCCGCCCCCCGACGCTCCTGCTGCGCCTCCTCCTTCTGACAGGAACTGCCTGCAGAACAAGCATGAATGATGCCTGAGTGGACACACGCAACTCACAAGTTCCTGGCTCTGTCAGCTCCTCTGCAGAGGGTTTCCCTAAGAAGGTGGACCTAGCAGGGTCACCGGGGGACGGGGAGCTGTGCCTCACGGCCCTCACTTCGCCGGAGAAACCCTCATGCAGAGTTCAGAAACTTGTGTGTTGAGTATGTCGCTGTGAGCCTCCACCATTTAACTAGTGGGTGAAGCCTGAACTGTCTAGAGACAGACCAGACCAGCTGCACAACACAGACACTTCAAACCTGAGGACAAATCTGAGAGAACAGAAAAAGGAAAGGAAACTTAGCTTAGAACCATGCAGCGCTACAGGAGACGGCAGCACTGCAGAGGTGAGGACCGGCACCTGTTTGAAAGAGACAAATGCACACAAACACACACAACAACGAACGAGAAACAAACACAGAGAGAGGACAAAGTGGTTATACAGAACTTGAGGACATTATCTACATGTAATTATCTACATAATTATAAATTTGTTGTGTTTTCTTTAACAATGTCAGAAGGAGAGAGGCACTGAGGCACCGTCTTCCGCCCCCCGACGCTCCTGCTGCGCCTCCTCCTTCTGACAGGAACTGCCTACAGAACAAGCATGAATGATGCCTGAGTGGACACACGCAACTCACAAGTTCCTGGCTCTGTCAGCTCCTCTGCAGAGGGTTTCCCTAAGAAGGTGGACCTAGCAGGGTCACCGGGGGACGGGGAGCTGTGCCTCACGGCCCTCACTTCGCCGGAGAAACCCTCATGCAGAGTTCAGAAACTTGTGTGTTGAGTATGTCGCTGTGAGCCTCCACCATTTAACTAGTGGGTGAAGCCTGAACTGTCTAGAGACAGACCAGACCAGCTGCACAACACAGACACTGCAAACCTGAGGACAAATCTGAGAGAACAGAAAAAGGAAAGGAAACTTAGCTTAGAACCATGCAGCGCTACAGGAGACGGCAGCACTGCAGAGGTGAGGACCGGCACCTGTTTGAAAGAGACAAATGCACACAAACACACACAACAACGAACGAGAAACAAACACAGAGAGAGGACAAAGTGGTTATACAGAACTTGAGGACATTATCTACATGTAATTATCTACATAATTATAAATTTGTTGTGTTTTCTTTAACAATGTCAGAAGGAGAGAGGCACTGAGGCACCGTCTTCCGCCCCCCGACGCTCCTGCTGCGCCTCCTCCTTCTGACAGGAACTGCCTACAGAACAAGCATGAATGATGCCTGAGTGGACACACGCAACTCACAAGTTCCTGGCTCTGTCAGCTCCTCTGCAGAGGGTTTCCCTAAGAAGGTGGACCTAGCAGGGTCACCGGGGGACGGGGAGCTGTGCCTCACGGCCCTCACTTCGCCGGAGAAACCCTCATGCAGAGTTCAGAAACTTGTGCGTTGAGTATGTCGCTGTGAGCCTCCACCATTTAACTAGTGGGTGAAGCCTGAACTGTCTGGAGACAGACCAGACCAGCTGCACAACACAGACACTGCAAACCTGAGGACAAATCTGAGAGAACAGAAAAAGGAAAGGAAACTTAGCTTAGAACCATGCAGCGCTACAGGAGACGGCAGCACTGCAGAGGTGAGGACCGGCACCTGTTTGAAAGAGACAAATGCACACAAACACACACAACAACGAACGAGAAACAAACACAGAGAGAGGACAAAGTGGTTATACAGAACTTGAGGACATTATCTACATGTAATTATCTACATAATTATAAATTTGTTGTGTTTTCTTTAACAATGTCAGAAGGAGAGAGGCACTGAGGCACCGTCTTCCGCCCCCCGACGCTCCTGCTGCGCCTCCTCCTTCTGACAGGAACTGCCTACAGAACAAGCATGAATGATGCCTGAGTGGACACACGCAACTCACAAGTTCCTGGCTCTGTCAGCTCCTCTGCAGAGGGTTTCCCTAAGAAGGTGGACCTAGCAGGGTCACCGGGGGACGGGGAGCTGTGCCTCACGGCCCTCACTTCGCCGGAGAAACCCTCATGCAGAGTTCAGAAACTTGTGTGTTGAGTATGTCGCTGTGAGCCTCCACCATTTAACTAGTGGGTGAAGCCTGAACTGTCTAGAGACAGACCAGACCAGCTGCACAACACAGACACTTCAAACCTGAGGACAAATCTGAGAGAACAGAAAAAGGAAAGGAAACTTAGCTTAGAACCATGCAGCGCTACAGGAGACGGCAGCACTGCAGAGGTGAGGACCGGCACCTGTTTGAAAGAGACAAATGCACACAAACACACACAACAACGAACGAGAAACAAACACAGAGAGAGGACAAAGTGGTTATACAGAACTTGAGGACATTATCTACATGTAATTATCTACATAATTATAAATTTGTTGTGTTTTCTTTAACAATGTCAGAAGGAGAGAGGCACTGAGGCACCGTCTTCCGCCCCCCGACGCTCCTGCTGCGCCTCCTCCTTCTGACAGGAACTGCCTACAGAACAAGCATGAATGATGCCTGAGTGGACACACGCAACTCACAAGTTCCTGGCTCTGTCAGCTCCTCTGCAGAGGGTTTCCCTAAGAAGGTGGACCTAGCAGGGTCACCGGGGGACGGGGAGCTGTGCCTCACGGCCCTCACTTCGCCGGAGAAACCCTCATGCAGAGTTCAGAAACTTGTGCGTTGAGTATGTCGCTGTGAGCCTCCACCATTTAACTAGTGGGTGAAGCCTGAACTGTCTAGAGACAGACCAGACCAGCTGCACAACACAGACACTTCAAACCTGAGGACAAATCTGAGAGAACAGAAAAAGGAAAGGAAACTTAGCTTAGAACCATGCAGCGCTACAGGAGACGGCAGCACTGCAGAGGTGAGGACCGGCACCTGTTTGAAAGAGACAAATGCACACAAACACACACAACAACGAACGAGAAACAAACACAGAGAGAGGACAAAGTGGTTATACAGAACTTGAGGACATTATCTACATGTAATTATCTACATAATTATAAATTTGTTGTGTTTTCTTTAACAATGTCAGAAGGAGAGAGGCACTGAGGCACCGTCTTCCGCCCCCCGACGCTCCTGCTGCGCCTCCTCCTTCTGACAGGAACTGCCTACAGAACAAGCATGAATGATGCCTGAGTGGACACACGCAACTCACAAGTTCCTGGCTCTGTCAGCTCCTCTGCAGAGGGTTTCCCTAAGAAGGTGGACCTAGCAGGGTCACCGGGGGACGGGGAGCTGTGCCTCACGGCCCTCACTTCGCCGGAGAAACCCTCATGCAGAGTTCAGAAACTTGTGTGTTGAGTATGTCGCTGTGAGCCTCCACCATTTAACTAGTGGGTGAAGCCTGAACTGTCTAGAGACAGACCAGACCAGCTGCACAACACAGACACTTCAAACCTGAGGACAAATCTGAGAGAACAGAAAAAGGAAAGGAAACTTAGCTTAGAACCATGCAGCGCTACAGGAGACGGCAGCACTGCAGAGGTGAGGACCGGCACCTGTTTGAAAGAGACAAATGCACACAAACACACACAACAACGAACGAGAAACAAACACAGAGAGAGGACAAAGTGGTTATACAGAACTTGAGGACATTATCTACATGTAATTATCTACATAATTATAAATTTGTTGTGTTTTCTTTAACAATGTCAGAAGGAGAGAGGCACTGAGGCACCGTCTTCCGCCCCCCGACGCTCCTGCTGCGCCTCCTCCTTCTGACAGGAACTGCCTACAGAACAAGCATGAATGATGCCTGAGTGGACACACGCAACTCACAAGTTCCTGGCTCTGTCAGCTCCTCTGCAGAGGGTTTCCCTAAGAAGGTGGACCTAGCAGGGTCACCGGGGGACGGGGAGCTGTGCCTCACGGCCCTCACTTCGCCGGAGAAACCCTCATGCAGAGTTCAGAAACTTGTGTGTTGAGTATGTCGCTGTGAGCCTCCACCATTTAACTAGTGGGTGAAGCCTGAACTGTCTAGAGACAGACCAGACCAGCTGCACAACACAGACACTGCAAACCTGAGGACAAATCTGAGAGAACAGAAAAAGGAAAGGAAACTTAGCTTAGAACCATGCAGCGCTACAGGAGACGGCAGCACTGCAGAGGTGAGGACCGGCACCTGTTTGAAAGAGACAAATGCACACAAACACACACAACAACGAACGAGAAACAAACACAGAGAGAGGACAAAGTGGTTATACAGAACTTGAGGACATTATCTACATGTAATTATCTACATAATTATAAATTTGTTGTGTTTTCTTTAACAATGTCAGAAGGAGAGAGGCACTGAGGCACCGTCTTCCGCCCCCCGACGCTCCTGCTGCGCCTCCTCCTTCTGACAGGAACTGCCTACAGAACAAGCATGAATGATGCCTGAGTGGACACACGCAACTCACAAGTTCCTGGCTCTGTCAGCTCCTCTGCAGAGGGTTTCCCTAAGAAGGTGGACCTAGCAGGGTCACCGGGGGACGGGGAGCTGTGCCTCACGGCCCTCACTTCGCCGGAGAAACCCTCATGCAGAGTTCAGAAACTTGTGTGTTGAGTATGTCGCTGTGAGCCTCCACCATTTAACTAGTGGGTGAAGCCTGAACTGTCTAGAGACAGACCAGACCAGCTGCACAACACAGACACTGCAAACCTGAGGACAAATCTGAGAGAACAGAAAAAGGAAAGGAAACTTAGCTTAGAACCATGCAGCGCTACAGGAGACGGCAGCACTGCAGAGGTGAGGACCGGCACCTGTTTGAAAGAGACAAATGCACACAAACACACACAACAACGAACGAGAAACAAACACAGAGAGAGGACAAAGTGGTTATACAGAACTTGAGGACATTATCTACATGTAATTATCTACATAATTATAAATTTGTTGTGTTTTCTTTAACAATGTCAGAAGGAGAGAGGCACTGAGGCACCGTCTTCCGCCCCCCGACGCTCCTGCTGCGCCTCCTCCTTCTGACAGGAACTGCCTACAGAACAAGCATGAATGATGCCTGAGTGGACACACGCAACTCACAAGTTCCTGGCTCTGTCAGCTCCTCTGCAGAGGGTTTCCCTAAGAAGGTGGACCTAGCAGGGTCACCGGGGGACGGGGAGCTGTGCCTCACGGCCCTCACTTCGCCGGAGAAACCCTCATGCAGAGTTCAGAAACTTGTGTGTTGAGTATGTCGCTGTGAGCCTCCACCATTTAACTAGTGGGTGAAGCCTGAACTGTCTAGAGACAGACCAGACCAGCTGCACAACACAGACACTGCAAACCTGAGGACAAATCTGAGAGAACAGAAAAAGGAAAGGAAACTTAGCTTAGAACCATGCAGCGCTACAGGAGACGGCAGCACTGCAGAGGTGAGGACCGGCACCTGTTTGAAAGAGACAAATGCACACAAACACACACAACAACGAACGAGAAACAAACACAGAGAGAGGACAAAGTGGTTATACAGAACTTGAGGACATTATCTACATGTAATTATCTACATAATTATAAATTTGTTGTGTTTTCTTTAACAATGTCAGAAGGAGAGAGGCACTGAGGCACCGTCTTCCGCCCCCCGACGCTCCTGCTGCGCCTCCTCCTTCTGACAGGAACTGCCTACAGAACAAGCATGAATGATGCCTGAGTGGACACACGCAACTCACAAGTTCCTGGCTCTGTCAGCTCCTCTGCAGAGGGTTTCCCTAAGAAGGTGGACCTAGCAGGGTCACCGGGGGACGGGGAGCTGTGCCTCACGGCCCTCACTTCGCCGGAGAAACCCTCATGCAGAGTTCAGAAACTTGTGTGTTGAGTATGTCGCTGTGAGCCTCCACCATTTAACTAGTGGGTGAAGCCTGAACTGTCTAGAGACAGACCAGACCAGCTGCACAACACAGACACTGCAAACCTGAGGACAAATCTGAGAGAACAGAAAAAGGAAAGGAAACTTAGCTTAGAACCATGCAGCGCTACAGGAGACGGCAGCACTGCAGAGGTGAGGACCGGCACCTGTTTGAAAGAGACAAATGCACACAAACACACACAACAACGAACGAGAAACAAACACAGAGAGAGGACAAAGTGGTTATACAGAACTTGAGGACATTATCTACATGTAATTATCTACATAATTATAAATTTGTTGTGTTTTCTTTAACAATGTCAGAAGGAGAGAGGCACTGAGGCACCGTCTTCCGCCCCCCGACGCTCCTGCTGCGCCTCCTCCTTCTGACAGGAACTGCCTACAGAACAAGCATGAATGATGCCTGAGTGGACACACGCAACTCACAAGTTCCTGGCTCTGTCAGCTCCTCTGCAGAGGGTTTCCCTAAGAAGGTGGACCTAGCAGGGTCACCGGGGGACGGGGAGCTGTGCCTCACGGCCCTCACTTCGCCGGAGAAACCCTCATGCAGAGTTCAGAAACTTGTGCGTTGAGTATGTCGCTGTGAGCCTCCACCATTTAACTAGTGGGTGAAGCCTGAACTGTCTAGAGACAGACCAGACCAGCTGCACAACACAGACACTGCAAACCTGAGGACAAATCTGAGAGAACAGAAAAAGGAAAGGAAACTTAGCTTAGAACCATGCAGCGCTACAGGAGACGGCAGCACTGCAGAGGTGAGGACCGGCACCTGTTTGAAAGAGACAAATGCACACAAACACACACAACAACGAACGAGAAACAAACACAGAGAGAGGACAAAGTGGTTATACAGAACTTGAGGACATTATCTACATGTAATTATCTACATAATTATAAATTTGTTGTGTTTTCTTTAACAATGTCAGAAGGAGAGAGGCACTGAGGCACCGTCTTCCGCCCCCCGACGCTCCTGCTGCGCCTCCTCCTTCTGACAGGAACTGCCTACAGAACAAGCATGAATGATGCCTGAGTGGACACACGCAACTCACAAGTTCCTGGCTCTGTCAGCTCCTCTGCAGAGGGTTTCCCTAAGAAGGTGGACCTAGCAGGGTCACCGGGGGACGGGGAGCTGTGCCTCACGGCCCTCACTTCGCCGGAGAAACCCTCATGCAGAGTTCAGAAACTTGTGTGTTGAGTATGTCGCTGTGAGCCTCCACCATTTAACTAGTGGGTGAAGCCTGAACTGTCTAGAGACAGACCAGACCAGCTGCACAACACAGACACTTCAAACCTGAGGACAAATCTGAGAGAACAGAAAAAGGAAAGGAAACTTAGCTTAGAACCATGCAGCGCTACAGGAGACGGCAGCACTGCAGAGGTGAGGACCGGCACCTGTTTGAAAGAGACAAATGCACACAAACACACACAACAACGAACGAGAAACAAACACAGAGAGAGGACAAAGTGGTTATACAGAACTTGAGGACATTATCTACATGTAATTATCTACATAATTATAAATTTGTTGTGTTTTCTTTAACAATGTCAGAAGGAGAGAGGCACTGAGGCACCGTCTTCCGCCCCCCGACGCTCCTGCTGCGCCTCCTCCTTCTGACAGGAACTGCCTACAGAACAAGCATGAATGATGCCTGAGTGGACACACGCAACTCACAAGTTCCTGGCTCTGTCAGCTCCTCTGCAGAGGGTTTCCCTAAGAAGGTGGACCTAGCAGGGTCACCGGGGGACGGGGAGCTGTGCCTCACGGCCCTCACTTCGCCGGAGAAACCCTCATGCAGAGTTCAGAAACTTGTGTGTTGAGTATGTCGCTGTGAGCCTCCACCATTTAACTAGTGGGTGAAGCCTGAACTGTCTAGAGACAGACCAGACCAGCTGCACAACACAGACACTTCAAACCTGAGGACAAATCTGAGAGAACAGAAAAAGGAAAGGAAACTTAGCTTAGAACCATGCAGCGCTACAGGAGACGGCAGCACTGCAGAGGTGAGGACCGGCACCTGTTTGAAAGAGACAAATGCACACAAACACACACAACAACGAACGAGAAACAAACACAGAGAGAGGACAAAGTGGTTATACAGAACTTGAGGACATTATCTACATGTAATTATCTACATAATTATAAATTTGTTGTGTTTTCTTTAACAATGTCAGAAGGAGAGAGGCACTGAGGCACCGTCTTCCGCCCCCCGACGCTCCTGCTGCGCCTCCTCCTTCTGACAGGAACTGCCTGCAGAACAAGCATGAATGATGCCTGAGTGGACACACGCAACTCACAAGTTCCTGGCTCTGTCAGCTCCTCTGCAGAGGGTTTCCCTAAGAAGGTGGACCTAGCAGGGTCACCGGGGGACGGGGAGCTGTGCCTCACGGCCCTCACTTCGCCGGAGAAACCCTCATGCAGAGTTCAGAAACTTGTGTGTTGAGTATGTCGCTGTGAGCCTCCACCATTTAACTAGTGGGTGAAGCCTGAACTGTCTAGAGACAGACCAGACCAGCTGCACAACACAGACACTTCAAACCTGAGGACAAATCTGAGAGAACAGAAAAAGGAAAGGAAACTTAGCTTAGAACCATGCAGCGCTACAGGAGACGGCAGCACTGCAGAGGTGAGGACCGGCACCTGTTTGAAAGAGACAAATGCACACAAACACACACAACAACGAACGAGAAACAAACACAGAGAGAGGACAAAGTGGTTATACAGAACTTGAGGACATTATCTACATGTAATTATCTACATAATTATAAATTTGTTGTGTTTTCTTTAACAATGTCAGAAGGAGAGAGGCACTGAGGCACCGTCTTCCGCCCCCCGACGCTCCTGCTGCGCCTCCTCCTTCTGACAGGAACTGCCTACAGAACAAGCATGAATGATGCCTGAGTGGACACACGCAACTCACAAGTTCCTGGCTCTGTCAGCTCCTCTGCAGAGGGTTTCCCTAAGAAGGTGGACCTAGCAGGGTCACCGGGGGACGGGGAGCTGTGCCTCACGGCCCTCACTTCGCCGGAGAAACCCTCATGCAGAGTTCAGAAACTTGTGTGTTGAGTATGTCGCTGTGAGCCTCCACCATTTAACTAGTGGGTGAAGCCTGAACTGTCTAGAGACAGACCAGACCAGCTGCACAACACAGACACTGCAAACCTGAGGACAAATCTGAGAGAACAGAAAAAGGAAAGGAAACTTAGCTTAGAACCATGCAGCGCTACAGGAGACGGCAGCACTGCAGAGGTGAGGACCGGCACCTGTTTGAAAGAGACAAATGCACACAAACACACACAACAACGAACGAGAAACAAACACAGAGAGAGGACAAAGTGGTTATACAGAACTTGAGGACATTATCTACATGTAATTATCTACATAATTATAAATTTGTTGTGTTTTCTTTAACAATGTCAGAAGGAGAGAGGCACTGAGGCACCGTCTTCCGCCCCCCGACGCTCCTGCTGCGCCTCCTCCTTCTGACAGGAACTGCCTACAGAACAAGCATGAATGATGCCTGAGTGGACACACGCAACTCACAAGTTCCTGGCTCTGTCAGCTCCTCTGCAGAGGGTTTCCCTAAGAAGGTGGACCTAGCAGGGTCACCGGGGGACGGGGAGCTGTGCCTCACGGCCCTCACTTCGCCGGAGAAACCCTCATGCAGAGTTCAGAAACTTGTGTGTTGAGTATGTCGCTGTGAGCCTCCACCATTTAACTAGTGGGTGAAGCCTGAACTGTCTAGAGACAGACCAGACCAGCTGCACAACACAGACACTGCAAACCTGAGGACAAATCTGAGAGAACAGAAAAAGGAAAGGAAACTTAGCTTAGAACCATGCAGCGCTACAGGAGACGGCAGCACTGCAGAGGTGAGGACCGGCACCTGTTTGAAAGAGACAAATGCACACAAACACACACAACAACGAACGAGAAACAAACACAGAGAGAGGACAAAGTGGTTATACAGAACTTGAGGACATTATCTACATGTAATTATCTACATAATTATAAATTTGTTGTGTTTTCTTTAACAATGTCAGAAGGAGAGAGGCACTGAGGCACCGTCTTCCGCCCCCCGACGCTCCTGCTGCGCCTCCTCCTTCTGACAGGAACTGCCTACAGAACAAGCATGAATGATGCCTGAGTGGACACACGCAACTCACAAGTTCCTGGCTCTGTCAGCTCCTCTGCAGAGGGTTTCCCTAAGAAGGTGGACCTAGCAGGGTCACCGGGGGACGGGGAGCTGTGCCTCACGGCCCTCACTTCGCCGGAGAAACCCTCATGCAGAGTTCAGAAACTTGTGTGTTGAGTATGTCGCTGTGAGCCTCCACCATTTAACTAGTGGGTGAAGCCTGAACTGTCTAGAGACAGACCAGACCAGCTGCACAACACAGACACTTCAAACCTGAGGACAAATCTGAGAGAACAGAAAAAGGAAAGGAAACTTAGCTTAGAACCATGCAGCGCTACAGGAGACGGCAGCACTGCAGAGGTGAGGACCGGCACCTGTTTGAAAGAGACAAATGCACACAAACACACACAACAACGAACGAGAAACAAACACAGAGAGAGGACAAAGTGGTTATACAGAACTTGAGGACATTATCTACATGTAATTATCTACATAATTATAAATTTGTTGTGTTTTCTTTAACAATGTCAGAAGGAGAGAGGCACTGAGGCACCGTCTTCCGCCCCCCGACGCTCCTGCTGCGCCTCCTCCTTCTGACAGGAACTGCCTACAGAACAAGCATGAATGATGCCTGAGTGGACACACGCAACTCACAAGTTCCTGGCTCTGTCAGCTCCTCTGCAGAGGGTTTCCCTAAGAAGGTGGACCTAGCAGGGTCACTGGGGGACGGGGAGCTGTGCCTCACGGCCCTCACTTCGCCGGAGAAACCCTCATGCAGAGTTCAGAAACTTGTGTGTTGAGTATGTCGCTGTGAGCCTCCACCATTTAACTAGTGGGTGAAGCCTGAACTGTCTAGAGACAGACCAGACCAGCTGCACAACACAGACACTTCAAACCTGAGGACAAATCTGAGAGAACAGAAAAAGGAAAGGAAACTTAGCTTAGAACCATGCAGCGCTACAGGAGACGGCAGCACTGCAGAGGTGAGGACCGGCACCTGTTTGAAAGAGACAAATGCACACAAACACACACAACAACGAACGAGAAACAAACACAGAGAGAGGACAAAGTGGTTATACAGAACTTGAGGACATTATCTACATGTAATTATCTACATAATTATAAATTTGTTGTGTTTTCTTTAACAATGTCAGAAGGAGAGAGGCACTGAGGCACCGTCTTCCGCCCCCCGACGCTCCTGCTGCGCCTCCTCCTTCTGACAGGAACTGCCTGCAGAACAAGCATGAATGATGCCTGAGTGGACACACGCAACTCACAAGTTCCTGGCTCTGTCAGCTCCTCTGCAGAGGGTTTCCCTAAGAAGGTGGACCTAGCAGGGTCACCGGGGGACGGGGAGCTGTGCCTCACGGCCCTCACTTCGCCGGAGAAACCCTCATGCAGAGTTCAGAAACTTGTGTGTTGAGTATGTCGCTGTGAGCCTCCACCATTTAACTAGTGGGTGAAGCCTGAACTGTCTAGAGACAGACCAGACCAGCTGCACAACACAGACACTGCAAACCTGAGGACAAATCTGAGAGAACAGAAAAAGGAAAGGAAACTTAGCTTAGAACCATGCAGCGCTACAGGAGACGGCAGCACTGCAGAGGTGAGGACCGGCACCTGTTTGAAAGAGACAAATGCACACAAACACACACAACAACGAACGAGAAACAAACACAGAGAGAGGACAAAGTGGTTATACAGAACTTGAGGACATTATCTACATGTAATTATCTACATAATTATAAATTTGTTGTGTTTTCTTTAACAATGTCAGAAGGAGAGAGGCACTGAGGCACCGTCTTCCGCCCCCCAACGCTCCTGCTGCGCCTCCTCCTTCTGACAGGAACTGCCTACAGAACAAGCATGAATGATGCCTGAGTGGACACACGCAACTCACAAGTTCCTGGCTCTGTCAGCTCCTCTGCAGAGGGTTTCCCTAAGAAGGTGGACCTAGCAGGGTCACCGGGGGACGGGGAGCTGTGCCTCACGGCCCTCACTTCGCCGGAGAAACCCTCATGCAGAGTTCAGAAACTTGTGTGTTGAGTATGTCGCTGTGAGCCTCCACCATTTAACTAGTGGGTGAAGCCTGAACTGTCTAGAGACAGACCAGACCAGCTGCACAACACAGACACTGCAAACCTGAGGACAAATCTGAGAGAACAGAAAAAGGAAAGGAAACTTAGCTTAGAACCATGCAGCGCTACAGGAGACGGCAGCACTGCAGAGGTGAGGACCGGCACCTGTTTGAAAGAGACAAATGCACACAAACACACACAACAACGAACGAGAAACAAACACAGAGAGAGGACAAAGTGGTTATACAGAACTTGAGGACATTATCTACATGTAATTATCTACATAATTATAAATTTGTTGTGTTTTCTTTAACAATGTCAGAAGGAGAGAGGCACTGAGGCACCGTCTTCCGCCCCCCGACGCTCCTGCTGCGCCTCCTCCTTCTGACAGGAACTGCCTACAGAACAAGCATGAATGATGCCTGAGTGGACACACGCAACTCACAAGTTCCTGGCTCTGTCAGCTCCTCTGCAGAGGGTTTCCCTAAGAAGGTGGACCTAGCAGGGTCACCGGGGGACGGGGAGCTGTGCCTCACGGCCCTCACTTCGCCGGAGAAACCCTCATGCAGAGTTCAGAAACTTGTGTGTTGAGTATGTCGCTGTGAGCCTCCACCATTTAACTAGTGGGTGAAGCCTGAACTGTCTAGAGACAGACCAGACCAGCTGCACAACACAGACACTTCAAACCTGAGGACAAATCTGAGAGAACAGAAAAAGGAAAGGAAACTTAGCTTAGAACCATGCAGCGCTACAGGAGACGGCAGCACTGCAGAGGTGAGGACCGGCACCTGTTTGAAAGAGACAAATGCACACAAACACACACAACAACGAACGAGAAACAAACACAGAGAGAGGACAAAGTGGTTATACAGAACTTGAGGACATTATCTACATGTAATTATCTACATAATTATAAATTTGTTGTGTTTTCTTTAACAATGTCAGAAGGAGAGAGGCACTGAGGCACCGTCTTCCGCCCCCCGACGCTCCTGCTGCGCCTCCTCCTTCTGACAGGAACTGCCTACAGAACAAGCATGAATGATGCCTGAGTGGACACACGCAACTCACAAGTTCCTGGCTCTGTCAGCTCCTCTGCAGAGGGTTTCCCTAAGAAGGTGGACCTAGCAGGGTCACCGGGGGACGGGGAGCTGTGCCTCACGGCCCTCACTTCGTCGGAGAAACCCTCATGCAGAGTTCAGAAACTTGTGCGTTGAGTATGTCGCTGTGAGCCTCCACCATTTAACTAGTGGGTGAAGCCTGAACTGTCTAGAGACAGACCAGACCAGCTGCACAACACAGACACTGCAAACCTGAGGACAAATCTGAGAGAACAGAAAAAGGAAAGGAAACTTAGCTTAGAACCATGCAGCGCTACAGGAGACGGCAGCACTGCAGAGGTGAGGACCGGCACCTGTTTGAAAGAGACAAATGCACACAAACACACACAACAACGAACGAGAAACAAACACAGAGAGAGGACAAAGTGGTTATACAGAACTTGAGGACATTATCTACATGTAATTATCTACATAATTATAAATTTGTTGTGTTTTCTTTAACAATGTCAGAAGGAGAGAGGCACTGAGGCACCGTCTTCCGCCCCCCGACGCTCCTGCTGCGCCTCCTCCTTCTGACAGGAACTGCCTACAGAACAAGCATGAATGATGCCTGAGTGGACACACGCAACTCACAAGTTCCTGGCTCTGTCAGCTCCTCTGCAGAGGGTTTCCCTAAGAAGGTGGACCTAGCAGGGTCACCGGGGGACGGGGAGCTGTGCCTCACGGCCCTCACTTCGCCGGAGAAACCCTCATGCAGAGTTCAGAAACTTGTGTGTTGAGTATGTCGCTGTGAGCCTCCACCATTTAACTAGTGGGTGAAGCCTGAACTGTCTAGAGACAGACCAGACCAGCTGCACAACACAGACACTTCAAACCTGAGGACAAATCTGAGAGAACAGAAAAAGGAAAGGAAACTTAGCTTAGAACCATGCAGCGCTACAGGAGACGGCAGCACTGCAGAGGTGAGGACCGGCACCTGTTTGAAAGAGACAAATGCACACAAACACACACAACAACGAACGAGAAACAAACACAGAGAGAGGACAAAGTGGTTATACAGAACTTGAGGACATTATCTACATGTAATTATCTACATAATTATAAATTTGTTGTGTTTTCTTTAACAATGTCAGAAGGAGAGAGGCACTGAGGCACCGTCTTCCGCCCCCCGACGCTCCTGCTGCGCCTCCTCCTTCTGACAGGAACTGCCTGCAGAACAAGCATGAATGATGCCTGAGTGGACACACGCAACTCACAAGTTCCTGGCTCTGTCAGCTCCTCTGCAGAGGGTTTCCCTAAGAAGGTGGACCTAGCAGGGTCACCGGGGGACGGGGAGCTGTGCCTCACGGCCCTCACTTCGCCGGAGAAACCCTCATGCAGAGTTCAGAAACTTGTGTGTTGAGTATGTCGCTGTGAGCCTCCACCATTTAACTAGTGGGTGAAGCCTGAACTGTCTAGAGACAGACCAGACCAGCTGCACAACACAGACACTTCAAACCTGAGGACAAATCTGAGAGAACAGAAAAAGGAAAGGAAACTTAGCTTAGAACCATGCAGCGCTACAGGAGACGGCAGCACTGCAGAGGTGAGGACCGGCACCTGTTTGAAAGAGACAAATGCACACAAACACACACAACAACGAACGAGAAACAAACACAGAGAGAGGACAAAGTGGTTATACAGAACTTGAGGACATTATCTACATGTAATTATCTACATAATTATAAATTTGTTGTGTTTTCTTTAACAATGTCAGAAGGAGAGAGGCACTGAGGCACCGTCTTCCGCCCCCCGACGCTCCTGCTGCGCCTCCTCCTTCTGACAGGAACTGCCTACAGAACAAGCATGAATGATGCCTGAGTGGACACACGCAACTCACAAGTTCCTGGCTCTGTCAGCTCCTCTGCAGAGGGTTTCCCTAAGAAGGTGGACCTAGCAGGGTCACCGGGGGACGGGGAGCTGTGCCTCACGGCCCTCACTTCGTCGGAGAAACCCTCATGCAGAGTTCAGAAACTTGTGTGTTGAGTATGTCGCTGTGAGCCTCCACCATTTAACTAGTGGGTGAAGCCTGAACTGTCTAGAGACAGACCAGACCAGCTGCACAACACAGACACTTCAAACCTGAGGACAAATCTGAGAGAACAGAAAAAGGAAAGGAAACTTAGCTTAGAACCATGCAGCGCTACAGGAGACGGCAGCACTGCAGAGGTGAGGACCGGCACCTGTTTGAAAGAGACAAATGCACACAAACACACACAACAACGAACGAGAAACAAACACAGAGAGAGGACAAAGTGGTTATACAGAACTTGAGGACATTATCTACATGTAATTATCTACATAATTATAAATTTGTTGTGTTTTCTTTAACAATGTCAGAAGGAGAGAGGCACTGAGGCACCGTCTTCCGCCCCCCGACGCTCCTGCTGCGCCTCCTCCTTCTGACAGGAACTGCCTACAGAACAAGCATGAATGATGCCTGAGTGGACACACGCAACTCACAAGTTCCTGGCTCTGTCAGCTCCTCTGCAGAGGGTTTCCCTAAGAAGGTGGACCTAGCAGGGTCACCGGGGGACGGGGAGCTGTGCCTCACGGCCCTCACTTCGCCGGAGAAACCCTCATGCAGAGTTCAGAAACTTGTGTGTTGAGTATGTCGCTGTGAGCCTCCACCATTTAACTAGTGGGTGAAGCCTGAACTGTCTAGAGACAGACCAGACCAGCTGCACAACACAGACACTTCAAACCTGAGGACAAATCTGAGAGAACAGAAAAAGGAAAGGAAACTTAGCTTAGAACCATGCAGCGCTACAGGAGACGGCAGCACTGCAGAGGTGAGGACCGGCACCTGTTTGAAAGAGACAAATGCACACAAACACACACAACAACGAACGAGAAACAAACACAGAGAGAGGACAAAGTGGTTATACAGAACTTGAGGACATTATCTACATGTAATTATCTACATAATTATAAATTTGTTGTGTTTTCTTTAACAATGTCAGAAGGAGAGAGGCACTGAGGCACCGTCTTCCGCCCCCCGACGCTCCTGCTGCGCCTCCTCCTTCTGACAGGAACTGCCTGCAGAACAAGCATGAATGATGCCTGAGTGGACACACGCAACTCACAAGTTCCTGGCTCTGTCAGCTCCTCTGCAGAGGGTTTCCCTAAGAAGGTGGACCTAGCAGGGTCACCGGGGGACGGGGAGCTGTGCCTCACGGCCCTCACTTCGCCGGAGAAACCCTCATGCAGAGTTCAGAAACTTGTGTGTTGAGTATGTCGCTGTGAGCCTCCACCATTTAACTAGTGGGTGAAGCCTGAACTGTCTAGAGACAGACCAGACCAGCTGCACAACACAGACACTTCAAACCTGAGGACAAATCTGAGAGAACAGAAAAAGGAAAGGAAACTTAGCTTAGAACCATGCAGCGCTACAGGAGACGGCAGCACTGCAGAGGTGAGGACCGGCACCTGTTTGAAAGAGACAAATGCACACAAACACACACAACAACGAACGAGAAACAAACACAGAGAGAGGACAAAGTGGTTATACAGAACTTGAGGACATTATCTACATGTAATTATCTACATAATTATAAATTTGTTGTGTTTTCTTTAACAATGTCAGAAGGAGAGAGGCACTGAGGCACCGTCTTCCGCCCCCCGACGCTCCTGCTGCGCCTCCTCCTTCTGACAGGAACTGCCTACAGAACAAGCATGAATGATGCCTGAGTGGACACACGCAACTCACAAGTTCCTGGCTCTGTCAGCTCCTCTGCAGAGGGTTTCCCTAAGAAGGTGGACCTAGCAGGGTCACCGGGGGACGGGGAGCTGTGCCTCACGGCCCTCACTTCGCCGGAGAAACCCTCATGCAGAGTTCAGAAACTTGTGTGTTGAGTATGTCGCTGTGAGCCTCCACCATTTAACTAGTGGGTGAAGCCTGAACTGTCTAGAGACAGACCAGACCAGCTGCACAACACAGACACTGCAAACCTGAGGACAAATCTGAGAGAACAGAAAAAGGAAAGGAAACTTAGCTTAGAACCATGCAGCGCTACAGGAGACGGCAGCACTGCAGAGGTGAGGACCGGCACCTGTTTGAAAGAGACAAATGCACACAAACACACACAACAACGAACGAGAAACAAACACAGAGAGAGGACAAAGTGGTTATACAGAACTTGAGGACATTATCTACATGTAATTATCTACATAATTATAAATTTGTTGTGTTTTCTTTAACAATGTCAGAAGGAGAGAGGCACTGAGGCACCGTCTTCCGCCCCCCGACGCTCCTGCTGCGCCTCCTCCTTCTGACAGGAACTGCCTACAGAACAAGCATGAATGATGCCTGAGTGGACACACGCAACTCACAAGTTCCTGGCTCTGTCAGCTCCTCTGCAGAGGGTTTCCCTAAGAAGGTGGACCTAGCAGGGTCACCGGGGGACGGGGAGCTGTGCCTCACGGCCCTCACTTCGCCGGAGAAACCCTCATGCAGAGTTCAGAAACTTGTGTGTTGAGTATGTCGCTGTGAGCCTCCACCATTTAACTAGTGGGTGAAGCCTGAACTGTCTAGAGACAGACCAGACCAGCTGCACAACACAGACACTGCAAACCTGAGGACAAATCTGAGAGAACAGAAAAAGGAAAGGAAACTTAGCTTAGAACCATGCAGCGCTACAGGAGACGGCAGCACTGCAGAGGTGAGGACCGGCACCTGTTTGAAAGAGACAAATGCACACAAACACACACAACAACGAACGAGAAACAAACACAGAGAGAGGACAAAGTGGTTATACAGAACTTGAGGACATTATCTACATGTAATTATCTACATAATTATAAATTTGTTGTGTTTTCTTTAACAATGTCAGAAGGAGAGAGGCACTGAGGCACCGTCTTCCGCCCCCCGACGCTCCTGCTGCGCCTCCTCCTTCTGACAGGAACTGCCTACAGAACAAGCATGAATGATGCCTGAGTGGACACACGCAACTCACAAGTTCCTGGCTCTGTCAGCTCCTCTGCAGAGGGTTTCCCTAAGAAGGTGGACCTAGCAGGGTCACCGGGGGACGGGGAGCTGTGCCTCACGGCCCTCACTTCGCCGGAGAAACCCTCATGCAGAGTTCAGAAACTTGTGTGTTGAGTATGTCGCTGTGAGCCTCCACCATTTAACTAGTGGGTGAAGCCTGAACTGTCTAGAGACAGACCAGACCAGCTGCACAACACAGACACTGCAAACCTGAGGACAAATCTGAGAGAACAGAAAAAGGAAAGGAAACTTAGCTTAGAACCATGCAGCGCTACAGGAGACGGCAGCACTGCAGAGGTGAGGACCGGCACCTGTTTGAAAGAGACAAATGCACACAAACACACACAACAACGAACGAGAAACAAACACAGAGAGAGGACAAAGTGGTTATACAGAACTTGAGGACATTATCTACATGTAATTATCTACATAATTATAAATTTGTTGTGTTTTCTTTAACAATGTCAGAAGGAGAGAGGCACTGAGGCACCGTCTTCCGCCCCCCGACGCTCCTGCTGCGCCTCCTCCTTCTGACAGGAACTGCCTACAGAACAAGCATGAATGATGCCTGAGTGGACACACGCAACTCACAAGTTCCTGGCTCTGTCAGCTCCTCTGCAGAGGGTTTCCCTAAGAAGGTGGACCTAGCAGGGTCACCGGGGGACGGGGAGCTGTGCCTCACGGCCCTCACTTCGCCGGAGAAACCCTCATGCAGAGTTCAGAAACTTGTGTGTTGAGTATGTCGCTGTGAGCCTCCACCATTTAACTAGTGGGTGAAGCCTGAACTGTCTAGAGACAGACCAGACCAGCTGCACAACACAGACACTGCAAACCTGAGGACAAATCTGAGAGAACAGAAAAAGGAAAGGAAACTTAGCTTAGAACCATGCAGCGCTACAGGAGACGGCAGCACTGCAGAGGTGAGGACCGGCACCTGTTTGAAAGAGACAAATGCACACAAACACACACAACAACGAACGAGAAACAAACACAGAGAGAGGACAAAGTGGTTATACAGAACTTGAGGACATTATCTACATGTAATTATCTACATAATTATAAATTTGTTGTGTTTTCTTTAACAATGTCAGAAGGAGAGAGGCACTGAGGCACCGTCTTCCGCCCCCCGACGCTCCTGCTGCGCCTCCTCCTTCTGACAGGAACTGCCTACAGAACAAGCATGAATGATGCCTGAGTGGACACACGCAACTCACAAGTTCCTGGCTCTGTCAGCTCCTCTGCAGAGGGTTTCCCTAAGAAGGTGGACCTAGCAGGGTCACCGGGGGACGGGGAGCTGTGCCTCACGGCCCTCACTTCGCCGGAGAAACCCTCATGCAGAGTTCAGAAACTTGTGCGTTGAGTATGTCGCTGTGAGCCTCCACCATTTAACTAGTGGGTGAAGCCTGAACTGTCTAGAGACAGACCAGACCAGCTGCACAACACAGACACTGCAAACCTGAGGACAAATCTGAGAGAACAGAAAAAGGAAAGGAAACTTAGCTTAGAACCATGCAGCGCTACAGGAGACGGCAGCACTGCAGAGGTGAGGACCGGCACCTGTTTGAAAGAGACAAATGCACACAAACACACACAACAACGAACGAGAAACAAACACAGAGAGAGGACAAAGTGGTTATACAGAACTTGAGGACATTATCTACATGTAATTATCTACATAATTATAAATTTGTTGTGTTTTCTTTAACAATGTCAGAAGGAGAGAGGCACTGAGGCACCGTCTTCCGCCCCCCGACGCTCCTGCTGCGCCTCCTCCTTCTGACAGGAACTGCCTACAGAACAAGCATGAATGATGCCTGAGTGGACACACGCAACTCACAAGTTCCTGGCTCTGTCAGCTCCTCTGCAGAGGGTTTCCCTAAGAAGGTGGACCTAGCAGGGTCACCGGGGGACGGGGAGCTGTGCCTCACGGCCCTCACTTCGCCGGAGAAACCCTCATGCAGAGTTCAGAAACTTGTGTGTTGAGTATGTCGCTGTGAGCCTCCACCATTTAACTAGTGGGTGAAGCCTGAACTGTCTAGAGACAGACCAGACCAGCTGCACAACACAGACACTGCAAACCTGAGGACAAATCTGAGAGAACAGAAAAAGGAAAGGAAACTTAGCTTAGAACCATGCAGCGCTACAGGAGACGGCAGCACTGCAGAGGTGAGGACCGGCACCTGTTTGAAAGAGACAAATGCACACAAACACACACAACAACGAACGAGAAACAAACACAGAGAGAGGACAAAGTGGTTATACAGAACTTGAGGACATTATCTACATGTAATTATCTACATAATTATAAATTTGTTGTGTTTTCTTTAACAATGTCAGAAGGAGAGAGGCACTGAGGCACCGTCTTCCGCCCCCCGACGCTCCTGCTGCGCCTCCTCCTTCTGACAGGAACTGCCTACAGAACAAGCATGAATGATGCCTGAGTGGACACACGCAACTCACAAGTTCCTGGCTCTGTCAGCTCCTCTGCAGAGGGTTTCCCTAAGAAGGTGGACCTAGCAGGGTCACCGGGGGACGGGGAGCTGTGCCTCACGGCCCTCACTTCGTCGGAGAAACCCTCATGCAGAGTTCAGAAACTTGTGTGTTGAGTATGTCGCTGTGAGCCTCCACCATTTAACTAGTGGGTGAAGCCTGAACTGTCTAGAGACAGACCAGACCAGCTGCACAACACAGACACTGCAAACCTGAGGACAAATCTGAGAGAACAGAAAAAGGAAAGGAAACTTAGCTTAGAACCATGCAGCGCTACAGGAGACGGCAGCACTGCAGAGGTGAGGACCGGCACCTGTTTGAAAGAGACAAATGCACACAAACACACACAACAACGAACGAGAAACAAACACAGAGAGAGGACAAAGTGGTTATACAGAACTTGAGGACATTATCTACATGTAATTATCTACATAATTATAAATTTGTTGTGTTTTCTTTAACAATGTCAGAAGGAGAGAGGCACTGAGGCACCGTCTTCCGCCCCCCGACGCTCCTGCTGCGCCTCCTCCTTCTGACAGGAACTGCCTACAGAACAAGCATGAATGATGCCTGAGTGGACACACGCAACTCACAAGTTCCTGGCTCTGTCAGCTCCTCTGCAGAGGGTTTCCCTAAGAAGGTGGACCTAGCAGGGTCACCGGGGGACGGGGAGCTGTGCCTCACGGCCCTCACTTCGTCGGAGAAACCCTCATGCAGAGTTCAGAAACTTGTGCGTTGAGTATGTCGCTGTGAGCCTCCACCATTTAACTAGTGGGTGAAGCCTGAACTGTCTAGAGACAGACCAGACCAGCTGCACAACACAGACACTGCAAACCTGAGGACAAATCTGAGAGAACAGAAAAAGGAAAGGAAACTTAGCTTAGAACCATGCAGCGCTACAGGAGACGGCAGCACTGCAGAGGTGAGGACCGGCACCTGTTTGAAAGAGACAAATGCACACAAACACACACAACAACGAACGAGAAACAAACACAGAGAGAGGACAAAGTGGTTATACAGAACTTGAGGACATTATCTACATGTAATTATCTACATAATTATAAATTTGTTGTGTTTTCTTTAACAATGTCAGAAGGAGAGAGGCACTGAGGCACCGTCTTCCGCCCCCCGACGCTCCTGCTGCGCCTCCTCCTTCTGACAGGAACTGCCTACAGAACAAGCATGAATGATGCCTGAGTGGACACACGCAACTCACAAGTTCCTGGCTCTGTCAGCTCCTCTGCAGAGGGTTTCCCTAAGAAGGTGGACCTAGCAGGGTCACCGGGGGACGGGGAGCTGTGCCTCACGGCCCTCACTTCGCCGGAGAAACCCTCATGCAGAGTTCAGAAACTTGTGTGTTGAGTATGTCGCTGTGAGCCTCCACCATTTAACTAGTGGGTGAAGCCTGAACTGTCTAGAGACAGACCAGACCAGCTGCACAACACAGACACTGCAAACCTGAGGACAAATCTGAGAGAACAGAAAAAGGAAAGGAAACTTAGCTTAGAACCATGCAGCGCTACAGGAGACGGCAGCACTGCAGAGGTGAGGACCGGCACCTGTTTGAAAGAGACAAATGCACACAAACACACACAACAACGAACGAGAAACAAACACAGAGAGAGGACAAAGTGGTTATACAGAACTTGAGGACATTATCTACATGTAATTATCTACATAATTATAAATTTGTTGTGTTTTCTTTAACAATGTCAGAAGGAGAGAGGCACTGAGGCACCGTCTTCCGCCCCCCGACGCTCCTGCTGCGCCTCCTCCTTCTGACAGGAACTGCCTACAGAACAAGCATGAATGATGCCTGAGTGGACACACGCAACTCACAAGTTCCTGGCTCTGTCAGCTCCTCTGCAGAGGGTTTCCCTAAGAAGGTGGACCTAGCAGGGTCACCGGGGGACGGGGAGCTGTGCCTCACGGCCCTCACTTCGCCGGAGAAACCCTCATGCAGAGTTCAGAAACTTGTGTGTTGAGTATGTCGCTGTGAGCCTCCACCATTTAACTAGTGGGTGAAGCCTGAACTGTCTAGAGACAGACCAGACCAGCTGCACAACACAGACACTGCAAACCTGAGGACAAATCTGAGAGAACAGAAAAAGGAAAGGAAACTTAGCTTAGAACCATGCAGCGCTACAGGAGACGGCAGCACTGCAGAGGTGAGGACCGGCACCTGTTTGAAAGAGACAAATGCACACAAACACACACAACAACGAACGAGAAACAAACACAGAGAGAGGACAAAGTGGTTATACAGAACTTGAGGACATTATCTACATGTAATTATCTACATAATTATAAATTTGTTGTGTTTTCTTTAACAATGTCAGAAGGAGAGAGGCACTGAGGCACCGTCTTCCGCCCCCCAACGCTCCTGCTGCGCCTCCTCCTTCTGACAGGAACTGCCTACAGAACAAGCATGAATGATGCCTGAGTGGACACACGCAACTCACAAGTTCCTGGCTCTGTCAGCTCCTCTGCAGAGGGTTTCCCTAAGAAGGTGGACCTAGCAGGGTCACCGGGGGACGGGGAGCTGTGCCTCACGGCCCTCACTTCGCCGGAGAAACCCTCATGCAGAGTTCAGAAACTTGTGTGTTGAGTATGTCGCTGTGAGCCTCCACCATTTAACTAGTGGGTGAAGCCTGAACTGTCTAGAGACAGACCAGACCAGCTGCACAACACAGACACTGCAAACCTGAGGACAAATCTGAGAGAACAGAAAAAGGAAAGGAAACTTAGCTTAGAACCATGCAGCGCTACAGGAGACGGCAGCACTGCAGAGGTGAGGACCGGCACCTGTTTGAAAGAGACAAATGCACACAAACACACACAACAACGAACGAGAAACAAACACAGAGAGAGGACAAAGTGGTTATACAGAACTTGAGGACATTATCTACATGTAATTATCTACATAATTATAAATTTGTTGTGTTTTCTTTAACAATGTCAGAAGGAGAGAGGCACTGAGGCACCGTCTTCTGCCCCCCGACGCTCCTGCTGCGCCTCCTCCTTCTGACAGGAACTGCCTACAGAACAAGCATGAATGATGCCTGAGTGGACACACGCAACTCACAAGTTCCTGGCTCTGTCAGCTCCTCTGCAGAGGGTTTCCCTAAGAAGGTGGACCTAGCAGGGTCACCGGGGGACGGGGAGCTGTGCCTCACGGCCCTCACTTCGCCGGAGAAACCCTCATGCAGAGTTCAGAAACTTGTGCGTTGAGTATGTCGCTGTGAGCCTCCACCATTTAACTAGTGGGTGAAGCCTGAACTGTCTAGAGACAGACCAGACCAGCTGCACAACACAGACACTGCAAACCTGAGGACAAATCTGAGAGAACAGAAAAAGGAAAGGAAACTTAGCTTAGAACCATGCAGCGCTACAGGAGACGGCAGCACTGCAGAGGTGAGGACCGGCACCTGTTTGAAAGAGACAAATGCACACAAACACACACAACAACGAACGAGAAACAAACACAGAGAGAGGACAAAGTGGTTATACAGAACTTGAGGACATTATCTACATGTAATTATCTACATAATTATAAATTTGTTGTGTTTTCTTTAACAATGTCAGAAGGAGAGAGGCACTGAGGCACCGTCTTCCGCCCCCCGACGCTCCTGCTGCGCCTCCTCCTTCTGACAGGAACTGCCTACAGAACAAGCATGAATGATGCCTGAGTGGACACACGCAACTCACAAGTTCCTGGCTCTGTCAGCTCCTCTGCAGAGGGTTTCCCTAAGAAGGTGGACCTAGCAGGGTCACCGGGGGACGGGGAGCTGTGCCTCACGGCCCTCACTTCGCCGGAGAAACCCTCATGCAGAGTTCAGAAACTTGTGTGTTGAGTATGTCGCTGTGAGCCTCCACCATTTAACTAGTGGGTGAAGCCTGAACTGTCTAGAGACAGACCAGACCAGCTGCACAACACAGACACTTCAAACCTGAGGACAAATCTGAGAGAACAGAAAAAGGAAAGGAAACTTAGCTTAGAACCATGCAGCGCTACAGGAGACGGCAGCACTGCAGAGGTGAGGACCGGCACCTGTTTGAAAGAGACAAATGCACACAAACACACACAACAACGAACGAGAAACAAACACAGAGAGAGGACAAAGTGGTTATACAGAACTTGAGGACATTATCTACATGTAATTATCTACATAATTATAAATTTGTTGTGTTTTCTTTAACAATGTCAGAAGGAGAGAGGCACTGAGGCACCGTCTTCCGCCCCCCGACGCTCCTGCTGCGCCTCCTCCTTCTGACAGGAACTGCCTACAGAACAAGCATGAATGATGCCTGAGTGGACACACGCAACTCACAAGTTCCTGGCTCTGTCAGCTCCTCTGCAGAGGGTTTCCCTAAGAAGGTGGACCTAGCAGGGTCACCGGGGGACGGGGAGCTGTGCCTCACGGCCCTCACTTCGCCGGAGAAACCCTCATGCAGAGTTCAGAAACTTGTGTGTTGAGTATGTCGCTGTGAGCCTCCACCATTTAACTAGTGGGTGAAGCCTGAACTGTCTAGAGACAGACCAGACCAGCTGCACAACACAGACACTTCAAACCTGAGGACAAATCTGAGAGAACAGAAAAAGGAAAGGAAACTTAGCTTAGAACCATGCAGCGCTACAGGAGACGGCAGCACTGCAGAGGTGAGGACCGGCACCTGTTTGAAAGAGACAAATGCACACAAACACACACAACAACGAACGAGAAACAAACACAGAGAGAGGACAAAGTGGTTATACAGAACTTGAGGACATTATCTACATGTAATTATCTACATAATTATAAATTTGTTGTGTTTTCTTTAACAATGTCAGAAGGAGAGAGGCACTGAGGCACCGTCTTCCGCCCCCCGACGCTCCTGCTGCGCCTCCTCCTTCTGACAGGAACTGCCTGCAGAACAAGCATGAATGATGCCTGAGTGGACACACGCAACTCACAAGTTCCTGGCTCTGTCAGCTCCTCTGCAGAGGGTTTCCCTAAGAAGGTGGACCTAGCAGGGTCACCGGGGGACGGGGAGCTGTGCCTCACGGCCCTCACTTCGCCGGAGAAACCCTCATGCAGAGTTCAGAAACTTGTGTGTTGAGTATGTCGCTGTGAGCCTCCACCATTTAACTAGTGGGTGAAGCCTGAACTGTCTAGAGACAGACCAGACCAGCTGCACAACACAGACACTTCAAACCTGAGGACAAATCTGAGAGAACAGAAAAAGGAAAGGAAACTTAGCTTAGAACCATGCAGCGCTACAGGAGACGGCAGCACTGCAGAGGTGAGGACCGGCACCTGTTTGAAAGAGACAAATGCACACAAACACACACAACAACGAACGAGAAACAAACACAGAGAGAGGACAAAGTGGTTATACAGAACTTGAGGACATTATCTACATGTAATTATCTACATAATTATAAATTTGTTGTGTTTTCTTTAACAATGTCAGAAGGAGAGAGGCACTGAGGCACCGTCTTCCGCCCCCCGACGCTCCTGCTGCGCCTCCTCCTTCTGACAGGAACTGCCTACAGAACAAGCATGAATGATGCCTGAGTGGACACACGCAACTCACAAGTTCCTGGCTCTGTCAGCTCCTCTGCAGAGGGTTTCCCTAAGAAGGTGGACCTAGCAGGGTCACCGGGGGACGGGGAGCTGTGCCTCACGGCCCTCACTTCGTCGGAGAAACCCTCATGCAGAGTTCAGAAACTTGTGCGTTGAGTATGTCGCTGTGAGCCTCCACCATTTAACTAGTGGGTGAAGCCTGAACTGTCTAGAGACAGACCAGACCAGCTGCACAACACAGACACTGCAAACCTGAGGACAAATCTGAGAGAACAGAAAAAGGAAAGGAAACTTAGCTTAGAACCATGCAGCGCTACAGGAGACGGCAGCACTGCAGAGGTGAGGACCGGCACCTGTTTGAAAGAGACAAATGCACACAAACACACACAACAACGAACGAGAAACAAACACAGAGAGAGGACAAAGTGGTTATACAGAACTTGAGGACATTATCTACATGTAATTATCTACATAATTATAAATTTGTTGTGTTTTCTTTAACAATGTCAGAAGGAGAGAGGCACTGAGGCACCGTCTTCCGCCCCCCGACGCTCCTGCTGCGCCTCCTCCTTCTGACAGGAACTGCCTACAGAACAAGCATGAATGATGCCTGAGTGGACACACGCAACTCACAAGTTCCTGGCTCTGTCAGCTCCTCTGCAGAGGGTTTCCCTAAGAAGGTGGACCTAGCAGGGTCACCGGGGGACGGGGAGCTGTGCCTCACGGCCCTCACTTCGCCGGAGAAACCCTCATGCAGAGTTCAGAAACTTGTGTGTTGAGTATGTCGCTGTGAGCCTCCACCATTTAACTAGTGGGTGAAGCCTGAACTGTCTAGAGACAGACCAGACCAGCTGCACAACACAGACACTGCAAACCTGAGGACAAATCTGAGAGAACAGAAAAAGGAAAGGAAACTTAGCTTAGAACCATGCAGCGCTACAGGAGACGGCAGCACTGCAGAGGTGAGGACCGGCACCTGTTTGAAAGAGACAAATGCACACAAACACACACAACAACGAACGAGAAACAAACACAGAGAGAGGACAAAGTGGTTATACAGAACTTGAGGACATTATCTACATGTAATTATCTACATAATTATAAATTTGTTGTGTTTTCTTTAACAATGTCAGAAGGAGAGAGGCACTGAGGCACCGTCTTCCGCCCCCCGACGCTCCTGCTGCGCCTCCTCCTTCTGACAGGAACTGCCTACAGAACAAGCATGAATGATGCCTGAGTGGACACACGCAACTCACAAGTTCCTGGCTCTGTCAGCTCCTCTGCAGAGGGTTTCCCTAAGAAGGTGGACCTAGCAGGGTCACCGGGGGACGGGGAGCTGTGCCTCACGGCCCTCACTTCGCCGGAGAAACCCTCATGCAGAGTTCAGAAACTTGTGTGTTGAGTATGTCGCTGTGAGCCTCCACCATTTAACTAGTGGGTGAAGCCTGAACTGTCTAGAGACAGACCAGACCAGCTGCACAACACAGACACTGCAAACCTGAGGACAAATCTGAGAGAACAGAAAAAGGAAAGGAAACTTAGCTTAGAACCATGCAGCGCTACAGGAGACGGCAGCACTGCAGAGGTGAGGACCGGCACCTGTTTGAAAGAGACAAATGCACACAAACACACACAACAACGAACGAGAAACAAACACAGAGAGAGGACAAAGTGGTTATACAGAACTTGAGGACATTATCTACATGTAATTATCTACATAATTATAAATTTGTTGTGTTTTCTTTAACAATGTCAGAAGGAGAGAGGCACTGAGGCACCGTCTTCCGCCCCCCAACGCTCCTGCTGCGCCTCCTCCTTCTGACAGGAACTGCCTACAGAACAAGCATGAATGATGCCTGAGTGGACACACGCAACTCACAAGTTCCTGGCTCTGTCAGCTCCTCTGCAGAGGGTTTCCCTAAGAAGGTGGACCTAGCAGGGTCACCGGGGGACGGGGAGCTGTGCCTCACGGCCCTCACTTCGCCGGAGAAACCCTCATGCAGAGTTCAGAAACTTGTGTGTTGAGTATGTCGCTGTGAGCCTCCACCATTTAACTAGTGGGTGAAGCCTGAACTGTCTAGAGACAGACCAGACCAGCTGCACAACACAGACACTGCAAACCTGAGGACAAATCTGAGAGAACAGAAAAAGGAAAGGAAACTTAGCTTAGAACCATGCAGCGCTACAGGAGACGGCAGCACTGCAGAGGTGAGGACCGGCACCTGTTTGAAAGAGACAAATGCACACAAACACACACAACAACGAACGAGAAACAAACACAGAGAGAGGACAAAGTGGTTATACAGAACTTGAGGACATTATCTACATGTAATTATCTACATAATTATAAATTTGTTGTGTTTTCTTTAACAATGTCAGAAGGAGAGAGGCACTGAGGCACCGTCTTCTGCCCCCCGACGCTCCTGCTGCGCCTCCTCCTTCTGACAGGAACTGCCTACAGAACAAGCATGAATGATGCCTGAGTGGACACACGCAACTCACAAGTTCCTGGCTCTGTCAGCTCCTCTGCAGAGGGTTTCCCTAAGAAGGTGGACCTAGCAGGGTCACCGGGGGACGGGGAGCTGTGCCTCACGGCCCTCACTTCGCCGGAGAAACCCTCATGCAGAGTTCAGAAACTTGTGCGTTGAGTATGTCGCTGTGAGCCTCCACCATTTAACTAGTGGGTGAAGCCTGAACTGTCTAGAGACAGACCAGACCAGCTGCACAACACAGACACTGCAAACCTGAGGACAAATCTGAGAGAACAGAAAAAGGAAAGGAAACTTAGCTTAGAACCATGCAGCGCTACAGGAGACGGCAGCACTGCAGAGGTGAGGACCGGCACCTGTTTGAAAGAGACAAATGCACACAAACACACACAACAACGAACGAGAAACAAACACAGAGAGAGGACAAAGTGGTTATACAGAACTTGAGGACATTATCTACATGTAATTATCTACATAATTATAAATTTGTTGTGTTTTCTTTAACAATGTCAGAAGGAGAGAGGCACTGAGGCACCGTCTTCCGCCCCCCGACGCTCCTGCTGCGCCTCCTCCTTCTGACAGGAACTGCCTACAGAACAAGCATGAATGATGCCTGAGTGGACACACGCAACTCACAAGTTCCTGGCTCTGTCAGCTCCTCTGCAGAGGGTTTCCCTAAGAAGGTGGACCTAGCAGGGTCACCGGGGGACGGGGAGCTGTGCCTCACGGCCCTCACTTCGCCGGAGAAACCCTCATGCAGAGTTCAGAAACTTGTGTGTTGAGTATGTCGCTGTGAGCCTCCACCATTTAACTAGTGGGTGAAGCCTGAACTGTCTAGAGACAGACCAGACCAGCTGCACAACACAGACACTTCAAACCTGAGGACAAATCTGAGAGAACAGAAAAAGGAAAGGAAACTTAGCTTAGAACCATGCAGCGCTACAGGAGACGGCAGCACTGCAGAGGTGAGGACCGGCACCTGTTTGAAAGAGACAAATGCACACAAACACACACAACAACGAACGAGAAACAAACACAGAGAGAGGACAAAGTGGTTATACAGAACTTGAGGACATTATCTACATGTAATTATCTACATAATTATAAATTTGTTGTGTTTTCTTTAACAATGTCAGAAGGAGAGAGGCACTGAGGCACCGTCTTCCGCCCCCCGACGCTCCTGCTGCGCCTCCTCCTTCTGACAGGAACTGCCTACAGAACAAGCATGAATGATGCCTGAGTGGACACACGCAACTCACAAGTTCCTGGCTCTGTCAGCTCCTCTGCAGAGGGTTTCCCTAAGAAGGTGGACCTAGCAGGGTCACCGGGGGACGGGGAGCTGTGCCTCACGGCCCTCACTTCGCCGGAGAAACCCTCATGCAGAGTTCAGAAACTTGTGTGTTGAGTATGTCGCTGTGAGCCTCCACCATTTAACTAGTGGGTGAAGCCTGAACTGTCTAGAGACAGACCAGACCAGCTGCACAACACAGACACTTCAAACCTGAGGACAAATCTGAGAGAACAGAAAAAGGAAAGGAAACTTAGCTTAGAACCATGCAGCGCTACAGGAGACGGCAGCACTGCAGAGGTGAGGACCGGCACCTGTTTGAAAGAGACAAATGCACACAAACACACACAACAACGAACGAGAAACAAACACAGAGAGAGGACAAAGTGGTTATACAGAACTTGAGGACATTATCTACATGTAATTATCTACATAATTATAAATTTGTTGTGTTTTCTTTAACAATGTCAGAAGGAGAGAGGCACTGAGGCACCGTCTTCCGCCCCCCGACGCTCCTGCTGCGCCTCCTCCTTCTGACAGGAACTGCCTGCAGAACAAGCATGAATGATGCCTGAGTGGACACACGCAACTCACAAGTTCCTGGCTCTGTCAGCTCCTCTGCAGAGGGTTTCCCTAAGAAGGTGGACCTAGCAGGGTCACCGGGGGACGGGGAGCTGTGCCTCACGGCCCTCACTTCGCCGGAGAAACCCTCATGCAGAGTTCAGAAACTTGTGTGTTGAGTATGTCGCTGTGAGCCTCCACCATTTAACTAGTGGGTGAAGCCTGAACTGTCTAGAGACAGACCAGACCAGCTGCACAACACAGACACTTCAAACCTGAGGACAAATCTGAGAGAACAGAAAAAGGAAAGGAAACTTAGCTTAGAACCATGCAGCGCTACAGGAGACGGCAGCACTGCAGAGGTGAGGACCGGCACCTGTTTGAAAGAGACAAATGCACACAAACACACACAACAACGAACGAGAAACAAACACAGAGAGAGGACAAAGTGGTTATACAGAACTTGAGGACATTATCTACATGTAATTATCTACATAATTATAAATTTGTTGTGTTTTCTTTAACAATGTCAGAAGGAGAGAGGCACTGAGGCACCGTCTTCCGCCCCCCGACGCTCCTGCTGCGCCTCCTCCTTCTGACAGGAACTGCCTGCAGAACAAGCATGAATGATGCCTGAGTGGACACACGCAACTCACAAGTTCCTGGCTCTGTCAGCTCCTCTGCAGAGGGTTTCCCTAAGAAGGTGGACCTAGCAGGGTCACCGGGGGACGGGGAGCTGTGCCTCACGGCCCTCACTTCGCCGGAGAAACCCTCATGCAGAGTTCAGAAACTTGTGTGTTGAGTATGTCGCTGTGAGCCTCCACCATTTAACTAGTGGGTGAAGCCTGAACTGTCTAGAGACAGACCAGACCAGCTGCACAACACAGACACTTCAAACCTGAGGACAAATCTGAGAGAACAGAAAAAGGAAAGGAAACTTAGCTTAGAACCATGCAGCGCTACAGGAGACGGCAGCACTGCAGAGGTGAGGACCGGCACCTGTTTGAAAGAGACAAATGCACACAAACACACACAACAACGAACGAGAAACAAACACAGAGAGAGGACAAAGTGGTTATACAGAACTTGAGGACATTATCTACATGTAATTATCTACATAATTATAAATTTGTTGTGTTTTCTTTAACAATGTCAGAAGGAGAGAGGCACTGAGGCACCGTCTTCCGCCCCCCAACGCTCCTGCTGCGCCTCCTCCTTCTGACAGGAACTGCCTACAGAACAAGCATGAATGATGCCTGAGTGGACACACGCAACTCACAAGTTCCTGGCTCTGTCAGCTCCTCTGCAGAGGGTTTCCCTAAGAAGGTGGACCTAGCAGGGTCACCGGGGGACGGGGAGCTGTGCCTCACGGCCCTCACTTCGCCGGAGAAACCCTCATGCAGAGTTCAGAAACTTGTGTGTTGAGTATGTCGCTGTGAGCCTCCACCATTTAACTAGTGGGTGAAGCCTGAACTGTCTAGAGACAGACCAGACCAGCTGCACAACACAGACACTGCAAACCTGAGGACAAATCTGAGAGAACAGAAAAAGGAAAGGAAACTTAGCTTAGAACCATGCAGCGCTACAGGAGACGGCAGCACTGCAGAGGTGAGGACCGGCACCTGTTTGAAAGAGACAAATGCACACAAACACACACAACAACGAACGAGAAACAAACACAGAGAGAGGACAAAGTGGTTATACAGAACTTGAGGACATTATCTACATGTAATTATCTACATAATTATAAATTTGTTGTGTTTTCTTTAACAATGTCAGAAGGAGAGAGGCACTGAGGCACCGTCTTCCGCCCCCCGACGCTCCTGCTGCGCCTCCTCCTTCTGACAGGAACTGCCTACAGAACAAGCATGAATGATGCCTGAGTGGACACACGCAACTCACAAGTTCCTGGCTCTGTCAGCTCCTCTGCAGAGGGTTTCCCTAAGAAGGTGGACCTAGCAGGGTCACCGGGGGACGGGGAGCTGTGCCTCACGGCCCTCACTTCGCCGGAGAAACCCTCATGCAGAGTTCAGAAACTTGTGTGTTGAGTATGTCGCTGTGAGCCTCCACCATTTAACTAGTGGGTGAAGCCTGAACTGTCTAGAGACAGACCAGACCAGCTGCACAACACAGACACTGCAAACCTGAGGACAAATCTGAGAGAACAGAAAAAGGAAAGGAAACTTAGCTTAGAACCATGCAGCGCTACAGGAGACGGCAGCACTGCAGAGGTGAGGACCGGCACCTGTTTGAAAGAGACAAATGCACACAAACACACACAACAACGAACGAGAAACAAACACAGAGAGAGGACAAAGTGGTTATACAGAACTTGAGGACATTATCTACATGTAATTATCTACATAATTATAAATTTGTTGTGTTTTCTTTAACAATGTCAGAAGGAGAGAGGCACTGAGGCACCGTCTTCCGCCCCCCGACGCTCCTGCTGCGCCTCCTCCTTCTGACAGGAACTGCCTACAGAACAAGCATGAATGATGCCTGAGTGGACACACGCAACTCACAAGTTCCTGGCTCTGTCAGCTCCTCTGCAGAGGGTTTCCCTAAGAAGGTGGACCTAGCAGGGTCACCGGGGGACGGGGAGCTGTGCCTCACGGCCCTCACTTCGCCGGAGAAACCCTCATGCAGAGTTCAGAAACTTGTGTGTTGAGTATGTCGCTGTGAGCCTCCACCATTTAACTAGTGGGTGAAGCCTGAACTGTCTAGAGACAGACCAGACCAGCTGCACAACACAGACACTTCAAACCTGAGGACAAATCTGAGAGAACAGAAAAAGGAAAGGAAACTTAGCTTAGAACCATGCAGCGCTACAGGAGACGGCAGCACTGCAGAGGTGAGGACCGGCACCTGTTTGAAAGAGACAAATGCACACAAACACACACAACAACGAACGAGAAACAAACACAGAGAGAGGACAAAGTGGTTATACAGAACTTGAGGACATTATCTACATGTAATTATCTACATAATTATAAATTTGTTGTGTTTTCTTTAACAATGTCAGAAGGAGAGAGGCACTGAGGCACCGTCTTCCGCCCCCCGACGCTCCTGCTGCGCGTCCTCCTTCTGACAGGAACTGCCTGCAGAACAAGCATGAATGATGCCTGAGTGGACACACGCAACTCACAAGTTCCTGGCTCTGTCAGCTCCTCTGCAGAGGGTTTCCCTAAGAAGGTGGACCTAGCAGGGTCACCGGGGGACGGGGAGCTGTGCCTCACGGCCCTCACTTCGCCGGAGAAACCCTCATGCAGAGTTCAGAAACTTGTGTGTTGAGTATGTCGCTGTGAGCCTCCACCATTTAACTAGTGGGTGAAGCCTGAACTGTCTAGAGACAGACCAGACCAGCTGCACAACACAGACACTTCAAACCTGAGGACAAATCTGAGAGAACAGAAAAAGGAAAGGAAACTTAGCTTAGAACCATGCAGCGCTACAGGAGACGGCAGCACTGCAGAGGTGAGGACCGGCACCTGTTTGAAAGAGACAAATGCACACAAACACACACAACAACGAACGAGAAACAAACACAGAGAGAGGACAAAGTGGTTATACAGAACTTGAGGACATTATCTACATGTAATTATCTACATAATTATAAATTTGTTGTGTTTTCTTTAACAATGTCAGAAGGAGAGAGGCACTGAGGCACCGTCTTCCGCCCCCCGACGCTCCTGCTGCGCCTCCTCCTTCTGACAGGAACTGCCTACAGAACAAGCATGAATGATGCCTGAGTGGACACACGCAACTCACAAGTTCCTGGCTCTGTCAGCTCCTCTGCAGAGGGTTTCCCTAAGAAGGTGGACCTAGCAGGGTCACCGGGGGACGGGGAGCTGTGCCTCACGGCCCTCACTTCGTCGGAGAAACCCTCATGCAGAGTTCAGAAACTTGTGTGTTGAGTATGTCGCTGTGAGCCTCCACCATTTAACTAGTGGGTGAAGCCTGAACTGTCTAGAGACAGACCAGACCAGCTGCACAACACAGACACTTCAAACCTGAGGACAAATCTGAGAGAACAGAAAAAGGAAAGGAAACTTAGCTTAGAACCATGCAGCGCTACAGGAGACGGCAGCACTGCAGAGGTGAGGACCGGCACCTGTTTGAAAGAGACAAATGCACACAAACACACACAACAACGAACGAGAAACAAACACAGAGAGAGGACAAAGTGGTTATACAGAACTTGAGGACATTATCTACATGTAATTATCTACATAATTATAAATTTGTTGTGTTTTCTTTAACAATGTCAGAAGGAGAGAGGCACTGAGGCACCGTCTTCCGCCCCCCGACGCTCCTGCTGCGCCTCCTCCTTCTGACAGGAACTGCCTACAGAACAAGCATGAATGATGCCTGAGTGGACACACGCAACTCACAAGTTCCTGGCTCTGTCAGCTCCTCTGCAGAGGGTTTCCCTAAGAAGGTGGACCTAGCAGGGTCACCGGGGGACGGGGAGCTGTGCCTCACGGCCCTCACTTCGTCGGAGAAACCCTCATGCAGAGTTCAGAAACTTGTGTGTTGAGTATGTCGCTGTGAGCCTCCACCATTTAACTAGTGGGTGAAGCCTGAACTGTCTAGAGACAGACCAGACCAGCTGCACAACACAGACACTGCAAACCTGAGGACAAATCTGAGAGAACAGAAAAAGGAAAGGAAACTTAGCTTAGAACCATGCAGCGCTACAGGAGACGGCAGCACTGCAGAGGTGAGGACCGGCACCTGTTTGAAAGAGACAAATGCACACAAACACACACAACAACGAACGAGAAACAAACACAGAGAGAGGACAAAGTGGTTATACAGAACTTGAGGACATTATCTACATGTAATTATCTACATAATTATAAATTTGTTGTGTTTTCTTTAACAATGTCAGAAGGAGAGAGGCACTGAGGCACCGTCTTCCGCCCCCCGACGCTCCTGCTGCGCCTCCTCCTTCTGACAGGAACTGCCTACAGAACAAGCATGAATGATGCCTGAGTGGACACACGCAACTCACAAGTTCCTGGCTCTGTCAGCTCCTCTGCAGAGGGTTTCCCTAAGAAGGTGGACCTAGCAGGGTCACCGGGGGACGGGGAGCTGTGCCTCACGGCCCTCACTTCGTCGGAGAAACCCTCATGCAGAGTTCAGAAACTTGTGTGTTGAGTATGTCGCTGTGAGCCTCCACCATTTAACTAGTGGGTGAAGCCTGAACTGTCTAGAGACAGACCAGACCAGCTGCACAACACAGACACTGCAAACCTGAGGACAAATCTGAGAGAACAGAAAAAGGAAAGGAAACTTAGCTTAGAACCATGCAGCGCTACAGGAGACGGCAGCACTGCAGAGGTGAGGACCGGCACCTGTTTGAAAGAGACAAATGCACACAAACACACACAACAACGAACGAGAAACAAACACAGAGAGAGGACAAAGTGGTTATACAGAACTTGAGGACATTATCTACATGTAATTATCTACATAATTATAAATTTGTTGTGTTTTCTTTAACAATGTCAGAAGGAGAGAGGCACTGAGGCACCGTCTTCCGCCCCCCGACGCTCCTGCTGCGCCTCCTCCTTCTGACAGGAACTGCCTACAGAACAAGCATGAATGATGCCTGAGTGGACACACGCAACTCACAAGTTCCTGGCTCTGTCAGCTCCTCTGCAGAGGGTTTCCCTAAGAAGGTGGACCTAGCAGGGTCACCGGGGGACGGGGAGCTGTGCCTCACGGCCCTCACTTCGTCGGAGAAACCCTCATGCAGAGTTCAGAAACTTGTGCGTTGAGTATGTCGCTGTGAGCCTCCACCATTTAACTAGTGGGTGAAGCCTGAACTGTCTAGAGACAGACCAGACCAGCTGCACAACACAGACACTGCAAACCTGAGGACAAATCTGAGAGAACAGAAAAAGGAAAGGAAACTTAGCTTAGAACCATGCAGCGCTACAGGAGACGGCAGCACTGCAGAGGTGAGGACCGGCACCTGTTTGAAAGAGACAAATGCACACAAACACACACAACAACGAACGAGAAACAAACACAGAGAGAGGACAAAGTGGTTATACAGAACTTGAGGACATTATCTACATGTAATTATCTACATAATTATAAATTTGTTGTGTTTTCTTTAACAATGTCAGAAGGAGAGAGGCACTGAGGCACCGTCTTCCGCCCCCCGACGCTCCTGCTGCGCCTCCTCCTTCTGACAGGAACTGCCTACAGAACAAGCATGAATGATGCCTGAGTGGACACACGCAACTCACAAGTTCCTGGCTCTGTCAGCTCCTCTGCAGAGGGTTTCCCTAAGAAGGTGGACCTAGCAGGGTCACCGGGGGACGGGGAGCTGTGCCTCACGGCCCTCACTTCGCCGGAGAAACCCTCATGCAGAGTTCAGAAACTTGTGTGTTGAGTATGTCGCTGTGAGCCTCCACCATTTAACTAGTGGGTGAAGCCTGAACTGTCTAGAGACAGACCAGACCAGCTGCACAACACAGACACTGCAAACCTGAGGACAAATCTGAGAGAACAGAAAAAGGAAAGGAAACTTAGCTTAGAACCATGCAGCGCTACAGGAGACGGCAGCACTGCAGAGGTGAGGACCGGCACCTGTTTGAAAGAGACAAATGCACACAAACACACACAACAACGAACGAGAAACAAACACAGAGAGAGGACAAAGTGGTTATACAGAACTTGAGGACATTATCTACATGTAATTATCTACATAATTATAAATTTGTTGTGTTTTCTTTAACAATGTCAGAAGGAGAGAGGCACTGAGGCACCGTCTTCCGCCCCCCGACGCTCCTGCTGCGCCTCCTCCTTCTGACAGGAACTGCCTACAGAACAAGCATGAATGATGCCTGAGTGGACACACGCAACTCACAAGTTCCTGGCTCTGTCAGCTCCTCTGCAGAGGGTTTCCCTAAGAAGGTGGACCTAGCAGGGTCACCGGGGGACGGGGAGCTGTGCCTCACGGCCCTCACTTCGCCGGAGAAACCCTCATGCAGAGTTCAGAAACTTGTGTGTTGAGTATGTCGCTGTGAGCCTCCACCATTTAACTAGTGGGTGAAGCCTGAACTGTCTAGAGACAGACCAGACCAGCTGCACAACACAGACACTGCAAACCTGAGGACAAATCTGAGAGAACAGAAAAAGGAAAGGAAACTTAGCTTAGAACCATGCAGCGCTACAGGAGACGGCAGCACTGCAGAGGTGAGGACCGGCACCTGTTTGAAAGAGACAAATGCACACAAACACACACAACAACGAACGAGAAACAAACACAGAGAGAGGACAAAGTGGTTATACAGAACTTGAGGACATTATCTACATGTAATTATCTACATAATTATAAATTTGTTGTGTTTTCTTTAACAATGTCAGAAGGAGAGAGGCACTGAGGCACCGTCTTCTGCCCCCCGACGCTCCTGCTGCGCCTCCTCCTTCTGACAGGAACTGCCTACAGAACAAGCATGAATGATGCCTGAGTGGACACACGCAACTCACAAGTTCCTGGCTCTGTCAGCTCCTCTGCAGAGGGTTTCCCTAAGAAGGTGGACCTAGCAGGGTCACCGGGGGACGGGGAGCTGTGCCTCACGGCCCTCACTTCGCCGGAGAAACCCTCATGCAGAGTTCAGAAACTTGTGCGTTGAGTATGTCGCTGTGAGCCTCCACCATTTAACTAGTGGGTGAAGCCTGAACTGTCTAGAGACAGACCAGACCAGCTGCACAACACAGACACTGCAAACCTGAGGACAAATCTGAGAGAACAGAAAAAGGAAAGGAAACTTAGCTTAGAACCATGCAGCGCTACAGGAGACGGCAGCACTGCAGAGGTGAGGACCGGCACCTGTTTGAAAGAGACAAATGCACACAAACACACACAACAACGAACGAGAAACAAACACAGAGAGAGGACAAAGTGGTTATACAGAACTTGAGGACATTATCTACATGTAATTATCTACATAATTATAAATTTGTTGTGTTTTCTTTAACAATGTCAGAAGGAGAGAGGCACTGAGGCACCGTCTTCCGCCCCCCGACGCTCCTGCTGCGCCTCCTCCTTCTGACAGGAACTGCCTACAGAACAAGCATGAATGATGCCTGAGTGGACACACGCAACTCACAAGTTCCTGGCTCTGTCAGCTCCTCTGCAGAGGGTTTCCCTAAGAAGGTGGACCTAGCAGGGTCACCGGGGGACGGGGAGCTGTGCCTCACGGCCCTCACTTCGCCGGAGAAACCCTCATGCAGAGTTCAGAAACTTGTGTGTTGAGTATGTCGCTGTGAGCCTCCACCATTTAACTAGTGGGTGAAGCCTGAACTGTCTAGAGACAGACCAGACCAGCTGCACAACACAGACACTTCAAACCTGAGGACAAATCTGAGAGAACAGAAAAAGGAAAGGAAACTTAGCTTAGAACCATGCAGCGCTACAGGAGACGGCAGCACTGCAGAGGTGAGGACCGGCACCTGTTTGAAAGAGACAAATGCACACAAACACACACAACAACGAACGAGAAACAAACACAGAGAGAGGACAAAGTGGTTATACAGAACTTGAGGACATTATCTACATGTAATTATCTACATAATTATAAATTTGTTGTGTTTTCTTTAACAATGTCAGAAGGAGAGAGGCACTGAGGCACCGTCTTCCGCCCCCCGACGCTCCTGCTGCGCCTCCTCCTTCTGACAGGAACTGCCTACAGAACAAGCATGAATGATGCCTGAGTGGACACACGCAACTCACAAGTTCCTGGCTCTGTCAGCTCCTCTGCAGAGGGTTTCCCTAAGAAGGTGGACCTAGCAGGGTCACCGGGGGACGGGGAGCTGTGCCTCACGGCCCTCACTTCGCCGGAGAAACCCTCATGCAGAGTTCAGAAACTTGTGTGTTGAGTATGTCGCTGTGAGCCTCCACCATTTAACTAGTGGGTGAAGCCTGAACTGTCTAGAGACAGACCAGACCAGCTGCACAACACAGACACTTCAAACCTGAGGACAAATCTGAGAGAACAGAAAAAGGAAAGGAAACTTAGCTTAGAACCATGCAGCGCTACAGGAGACGGCAGCACTGCAGAGGTGAGGACCGGCACCTGTTTGAAAGAGACAAATGCACACAAACACACACAACAACGAACGAGAAACAAACACAGAGAGAGGACAAAGTGGTTATACAGAACTTGAGGACATTATCTACATGTAATTATCTACATAATTATAAATTTGTTGTGTTTTCTTTAACAATGTCAGAAGGAGAGAGGCACTGAGGCACCGTCTTCCGCCCCCCGACGCTCCTGCTGCGCCTCCTCCTTCTGACAGGAACTGCCTGCAGAACAAGCATGAATGATGCCTGAGTGGACACACGCAACTCACAAGTTCCTGGCTCTGTCAGCTCCTCTGCAGAGGGTTTCCCTAAGAAGGTGGACCTAGCAGGGTCACCGGGGGACGGGGAGCTGTGCCTCACGGCCCTCACTTCGCCGGAGAAACCCTCATGCAGAGTTCAGAAACTTGTGTGTTGAGTATGTCGCTGTGAGCCTCCACCATTTAACTAGTGGGTGAAGCCTGAACTGTCTAGAGACAGACCAGACCAGCTGCACAACACAGACACTTCAAACCTGAGGACAAATCTGAGAGAACAGAAAAAGGAAAGGAAACTTAGCTTAGAACCATGCAGCGCTACAGGAGACGGCAGCACTGCAGAGGTGAGGACCGGCACCTGTTTGAAAGAGACAAATGCACACAAACACACACAACAACGAACGAGAAACAAACACAGAGAGAGGACAAAGTGGTTATACAGAACTTGAGGACATTATCTACATGTAATTATCTACATAATTATAAATTTGTTGTGTTTTCTTTAACAATGTCAGAAGGAGAGAGGCACTGAGGCACCGTCTTCCGCCCCCCGACGCTCCTGCTGCGCCTCCTCCTTCTGACAGGAACTGCCTGCAGAACAAGCATGAATGATGCCTGAGTGGACACACGCAACTCACAAGTTCCTGGCTCTGTCAGCTCCTCTGCAGAGGGTTTCCCTAAGAAGGTGGACCTAGCAGGGTCACCGGGGGACGGGGAGCTGTGCCTCACGGCCCTCACTTCGCCGGAGAAACCCTCATGCAGAGTTCAGAAACTTGTGTGTTGAGTATGTCGCTGTGAGCCTCCACCATTTAACTAGTGGGTGAAGCCTGAACTGTCTAGAGACAGACCAGACCAGCTGCACAACACAGACACTTCAAACCTGAGGACAAATCTGAGAGAACAGAAAAAGGAAAGGAAACTTAGCTTAGAACCATGCAGCGCTACAGGAGACGGCAGCACTGCAGAGGTGAGGACCGGCACCTGTTTGAAAGAGACAAATGCACACAAACACACACAACAACGAACGAGAAACAAACACAGAGAGAGGACAAAGTGGTTATACAGAACTTGAGGACATTATCTACATGTAATTATCTACATAATTATAAATTTGTTGTGTTTTCTTTAACAATGTCAGAAGGAGAGAGGCACTGAGGCACCGTCTTCCGCCCCCCGACGCTCCTGCTGCGCCTCCTCCTTCTGACAGGAACTGCCTACAGAACAAGCATGAATGATGCCTGAGTGGACACACGCAACTCACAAGTTCCTGGCTCTGTCAGCTCCTCTGCAGAGGGTTTCCCTAAGAAGGTGGACCTAGCAGGGTCACCGGGGGACGGGGAGCTGTGCCTCACGGCCCTCACTTCGCCGGAGAAACCCTCATGCAGAGTTCAGAAACTTGTGTGTTGAGTATGTCGCTGTGAGCCTCCACCATTTAACTAGTGGGTGAAGCCTGAACTGTCTAGAGACAGACCAGACCAGCTGCACAACACAGACACTGCAAACCTGAGGACAAATCTGAGAGAACAGAAAAAGGAAAGGAAACTTAGCTTAGAACCATGCAGCGCTACAGGAGACGGCAGCACTGCAGAGGTGAGGACCGGCACCTGTTTGAAAGAGACAAATGCACACAAACACACACAACAACGAACGAGAAACAAACACAGAGAGAGGACAAAGTGGTTATACAGAACTTGAGGACATTATCTACATGTAATTATCTACATAATTATAAATTTGTTGTGTTTTCTTTAACAATGTCAGAAGGAGAGAGGCACTGAGGCACCGTCTTCCGCCCCCCGACGCTCCTGCTGCGCCTCCTCCTTCTGACAGGAACTGCCTACAGAACAAGCATGAATGATGCCTGAGTGGACACACGCAACTCACAAGTTCCTGGCTCTGTCAGCTCCTCTGCAGAGGGTTTCCCTAAGAAGGTGGACCTAGCAGGGTCACCGGGGGACGGGGAGCTGTGCCTCACGGCCCTCACTTCGCCGGAGAAACCCTCATGCAGAGTTCAGAAACTTGTGTGTTGAGTATGTCGCTGTGAGCCTCCACCATTTAACTAGTGGGTGAAGCCTGAACTGTCTAGAGACAGACCAGACCAGCTGCACAACACAGACACTGCAAACCTGAGGACAAATCTGAGAGAACAGAAAAAGGAAAGGAAACTTAGCTTAGAACCATGCAGCGCTACAGGAGACGGCAGCACTGCAGAGGTGAGGACCGGCACCTGTTTGAAAGAGACAAATGCACACAAACACACACAACAACGAACGAGAAACAAACACAGAGAGAGGACAAAGTGGTTATACAGAACTTGAGGACATTATCTACATGTAATTATCTACATAATTATAAATTTGTTGTGTTTTCTTTAACAATGTCAGAAGGAGAGAGGCACTGAGGCACCGTCTTCTGCCCCCCGACGCTCCTGCTGCGCCTCCTCCTTCTGACAGGAACTGCCTACAGAACAAGCATGAATGATGCCTGAGTGGACACACGCAACTCACAAGTTCCTGGCTCTGTCAGCTCCTCTGCAGAGGGTTTCCCTAAGAAGGTGGACCTAGCAGGGTCACCGGGGGACGGGGAGCTGTGCCTCACGGCCCTCACTTCGCCGGAGAAACCCTCATGCAGAGTTCAGAAACTTGTGCGTTGAGTATGTCGCTGTGAGCCTCCACCATTTAACTAGTGGGTGAAGCCTGAACTGTCTAGAGACAGACCAGACCAGCTGCACAACACAGACACTGCAAACCTGAGGACAAATCTGAGAGAACAGAAAAAGGAAAGGAAACTTAGCTTAGAACCATGCAGCGCTACAGGAGACGGCAGCACTGCAGAGGTGAGGACCGGCACCTGTTTGAAAGAGACAAATGCACACAAACACACACAACAACGAACGAGAAACAAACACAGAGAGAGGACAAAGTGGTTATACAGAACTTGAGGACATTATCTACATGTAATTATCTACATAATTATAAATTTGTTGTGTTTTCTTTAACAATGTCAGAAGGAGAGAGGCACTGAGGCACCGTCTTCCGCCCCCCGACGCTCCTGCTGCGCCTCCTCCTTCTGACAGGAACTGCCTACAGAACAAGCATGAATGATGCCTGAGTGGACACACGCAACTCACAAGTTCCTGGCTCTGTCAGCTCCTCTGCAGAGGGTTTCCCTAAGAAGGTGGACCTAGCAGGGTCACCGGGGGACGGGGAGCTGTGCCTCACGGCCCTCACTTCGCCGGAGAAACCCTCATGCAGAGTTCAGAAACTTGTGTGTTGAGTATGTCGCTGTGAGCCTCCACCATTTAACTAGTGGGTGAAGCCTGAACTGTCTAGAGACAGACCAGACCAGCTGCACAACACAGACACTTCAAACCTGAGGACAAATCTGAGAGAACAGAAAAAGGAAAGGAAACTTAGCTTAGAACCATGCAGCGCTACAGGAGACGGCAGCACTGCAGAGGTGAGGACCGGCACCTGTTTGAAAGAGACAAATGCACACAAACACACACAACAACGAACGAGAAACAAACACAGAGAGAGGACAAAGTGGTTATACAGAACTTGAGGACATTATCTACATGTAATTATCTACATAATTATAAATTTGTTGTGTTTTCTTTAACAATGTCAGAAGGAGAGAGGCACTGAGGCACCGTCTTCCGCCCCCCGACGCTCCTGCTGCGCCTCCTCCTTCTGACAGGAACTGCCTACAGAACAAGCATGAATGATGCCTGAGTGGACACACGCAACTCACAAGTTCCTGGCTCTGTCAGCTCCTCTGCAGAGGGTTTCCCTAAGAAGGTGGACCTAGCAGGGTCACCGGGGGACGGGGAGCTGTGCCTCACGGCCCTCACTTCGCCGGAGAAACCCTCATGCAGAGTTCAGAAACTTGTGTGTTGAGTATGTCGCTGTGAGCCTCCACCATTTAACTAGTGGGTGAAGCCTGAACTGTCTAGAGACAGACCAGACCAGCTGCACAACACAGACACTTCAAACCTGAGGACAAATCTGAGAGAACAGAAAAAGGAAAGGAAACTTAGCTTAGAACCATGCAGCGCTACAGGAGACGGCAGCACTGCAGAGGTGAGGACCGGCACCTGTTTGAAAGAGACAAATGCACACAAACACACACAACAACGAACGAGAAACAAACACAGAGAGAGGACAAAGTGGTTATACAGAACTTGAGGACATTATCTACATGTAATTATCTACATAATTATAAATTTGTTGTGTTTTCTTTAACAATGTCAGAAGGAGAGAGGCACTGAGGCACCGTCTTCCGCCCCCCGACGCTCCTGCTGCGCCTCCTCCTTCTGACAGGAACTGCCTGCAGAACAAGCATGAATGATGCCTGAGTGGACACACGCAACTCACAAGTTCCTGGCTCTGTCAGCTCCTCTGCAGAGGGTTTCCCTAAGAAGGTGGACCTAGCAGGGTCACCGGGGGACGGGGAGCTGTGCCTCACGGCCCTCACTTCGCCGGAGAAACCCTCATGCAGAGTTCAGAAACTTGTGTGTTGAGTATGTCGCTGTGAGCCTCCACCATTTAACTAGTGGGTGAAGCCTGAACTGTCTAGAGACAGACCAGACCAGCTGCACAACACAGACACTTCAAACCTGAGGACAAATCTGAGAGAACAGAAAAAGGAAAGGAAACTTAGCTTAGAACCATGCAGCGCTACAGGAGACGGCAGCACTGCAGAGGTGAGGACCGGCACCTGTTTGAAAGAGACAAATGCACACAAACACACACAACAACGAACGAGAAACAAACACAGAGAGAGGACAAAGTGGTTATACAGAACTTGAGGACATTATCTACATGTAATTATCTACATAATTATAAATTTGTTGTGTTTTCTTTAACAATGTCAGAAGGAGAGAGGCACTGAGGCACCGTCTTCCGCCCCCCGACGCTCCTGCTGCGCCTCCTCCTTCTGACAGGAACTGCCTGCAGAACAAGCATGAATGATGCCTGAGTGGACACACGCAACTCACAAGTTCCTGGCTCTGTCAGCTCCTCTGCAGAGGGTTTCCCTAAGAAGGTGGACCTAGCAGGGTCACCGGGGGACGGGGAGCTGTGCCTCACGGCCCTCACTTCGCCGGAGAAACCCTCATGCAGAGTTCAGAAACTTGTGTGTTGAGTATGTCGCTGTGAGCCTCCACCATTTAACTAGTGGGTGAAGCCTGAACTGTCTAGAGACAGACCAGACCAGCTGCACAACACAGACACTTCAAACCTGAGGACAAATCTGAGAGAACAGAAAAAGGAAAGGAAACTTAGCTTAGAACCATGCAGCGCTACAGGAGACGGCAGCACTGCAGAGGTGAGGACCGGCACCTGTTTGAAAGAGACAAATGCACACAAACACACACAACAACGAACGAGAAACAAACACAGAGAGAGGACAAAGTGGTTATACAGAACTTGAGGACATTATCTACATGTAATTATCTACATAATTATAAATTTGTTGTGTTTTCTTTAACAATGTCAGAAGGAGAGAGGCACTGAGGCACCGTCTTCCGCCCCCCAACGCTCCTGCTGCGCCTCCTCCTTCTGACAGGAACTGCCTACAGAACAAGCATGAATGATGCCTGAGTGGACACACGCAACTCACAAGTTCCTGGCTCTGTCAGCTCCTCTGCAGAGGGTTTCCCTAAGAAGGTGGACCTAGCAGGGTCACCGGGGGACGGGGAGCTGTGCCTCACGGCCCTCACTTCGCCGGAGAAACCCTCATGCAGAGTTCAGAAACTTGTGTGTTGAGTATGTCGCTGTGAGCCTCCACCATTTAACTAGTGGGTGAAGCCTGAACTGTCTAGAGACAGACCAGACCAGCTGCACAACACAGACACTTCAAACCTGAGGACAAATCTGAGAGAACAGAAAAAGGAAAGGAAACTTAGCTTAGAACCATGCAGCGCTACAGGAGACGGCAGCACTGCAGAGGTGAGGACCGGCACCTGTTTGAAAGAGACAAATGCACACAAACACACACAACAACGAACGAGAAACAAACACAGAGAGAGGACAAAGTGGTTATACAGAACTTGAGGACATTATCTACATGTAATTATCTACATAATTATAAATTTGTTGTGTTTTCTTTAACAATGTCAGAAGGAGAGAGGCACTGAGGCACCGTCTTCCGCCCCCCGACGCTCCTGCTGCGCCTCCTCCTTCTGACAGGAACTGCCTACAGAACAAGCATGAATGATGCCTGAGTGGACACACGCAACTCACAAGTTCCTGGCTCTGTCAGCTCCTCTGCAGAGGGTTTCCCTAAGAAGGTGGACCTAGCAGGGTCACCGGGGGACGGGGAGCTGTGCCTCACGGCCCTCACTTCGCCGGAGAAACCCTCATGCAGAGTTCAGAAACTTGTGTGTTGAGTATGTCGCTGTGAGCCTCCACCATTTAACTAGTGGGTGAAGCCTGAACTGTCTAGAGACAGACCAGACCAGCTGCACAACACAGACACTTCAAACCTGAGGACAAATCTGAGAGAACAGAAAAAGGAAAGGAAACTTAGCTTAGAACCATGCAGCGCTACAGGAGACGGCAGCACTGCAGAGGTGAGGACCGGCACCTGTTTGAAAGAGACAAATGCACACAAACACACACAACAACGAACGAGAAACAAACACAGAGAGAGGACAAAGTGGTTATACAGAACTTGAGGACATTATCTACATGTAATTATCTACATAATTATAAATTTGTTGTGTTTTCTTTAACAATGTCAGAAGGAGAGAGGCACTGAGGCACCGTCTTCCGCCCCCCGACGCTCCTGCTGCGCGTCCTCCTTCTGACAGGAACTGCCTGCAGAACAAGCATGAATGATGCCTGAGTGGACACACGCAACTCACAAGTTCCTGGCTCTGTCAGCTCCTCTGCAGAGGGTTTCCCTAAGAAGGTGGACCTAGCAGGGTCACCGGGGGACGGGGAGCTGTGCCTCACGGCCCTCACTTCGCCGGAGAAACCCTCATGCAGAGTTCAGAAACTTGTGTGTTGAGTATGTCGCTGTGAGCCTCCACCATTTAACTAGTGGGTGAAGCCTGAACTGTCTAGAGACAGACCAGACCAGCTGCACAACACAGACACTTCAAACCTGAGGACAAATCTGAGAGAACAGAAAAAGGAAAGGAAACTTAGCTTAGAACCATGCAGCGCTACAGGAGACGGCAGCACTGCAGAGGTGAGGACCGGCACCTGTTTGAAAGAGACAAATGCACACAAACACACACAACAACGAACGAGAAACAAACACAGAGAGAGGACAAAGTGGTTATACAGAACTTGAGGACATTATCTACATGTAATTATCTACATAATTATAAATTTGTTGTGTTTTCTTTAACAATGTCAGAAGGAGAGAGGCACTGAGGCACCGTCTTCCGCCCCCCGACGCTCCTGCTGCGCCTCCTCCTTCTGACAGGAACTGCCTACAGAACAAGCATGAATGATGCCTGAGTGGACACACGCAACTCACAAGTTCCTGGCTCTGTCAGCTCCTCTGCAGAGGGTTTCCCTAAGAAGGTGGACCTAGCAGGGTCACCGGGGGACGGGGAGCTGTGCCTCACGGCCCTCACTTCGCCGGAGAAACCCTCATGCAGAGTTCAGAAACTTGTGTGTTGAGTATGTCGCTGTGAGCCTCCACCATTTAACTAGTGGGTGAAGCCTGAACTGTCTAGAGACAGACCAGACCAGCTGCACAACACAGACACTGCAAACCTGAGGACAAATCTGAGAGAACAGAAAAAGGAAAGGAAACTTAGCTTAGAACCATGCAGCGCTACAGGAGACGGCAGCACTGCAGAGGTGAGGACCGGCACCTGTTTGAAAGAGACAAATGCACACAAACACACACAACAACGAACGAGAAACAAACACAGAGAGAGGACAAAGTGGTTATACAGAACTTGAGGACATTATCTACATGTAATTATCTACATAATTATAAATTTGTTGTGTTTTCTTTAACAATGTCAGAAGGAGAGAGGCACTGAGGCACCGTCTTCCGCCCCCCGACGCTCCTGCTGCGCCTCCTCCTTCTGACAGGAACTGCCTACAGAACAAGCATGAATGATGCCTGAGTGGACACACGCAACTCACAAGTTCCTGGCTCTGTCAGCTCCTCTGCAGAGGGTTTCCCTAAGAAGGTGGACCTAGCAGGGTCACCGGGGGACGGGGAGCTGTGCCTCACGGCCCTCACTTCGTCGGAGAAACCCTCATGCAGAGTTCAGAAACTTGTGTGTTGAGTATGTCGCTGTGAGCCTCCACCATTTAACTAGTGGGTGAAGCCTGAACTGTCTAGAGACAGACCAGACCAGCTGCACAACACAGACACTTCAAACCTGAGGACAAATCTGAGAGAACAGAAAAAGGAAAGGAAACTTAGCTTAGAACCATGCAGCGCTACAGGAGACGGCAGCACTGCAGAGGTGAGGACCGGCACCTGTTTGAAAGAGACAAATGCACACAAACACACACAACAACGAACGAGAAACAAACACAGAGAGAGGACAAAGTGGTTATACAGAACTTGAGGACATTATCTACATGTAATTATCTACATAATTATAAATTTGTTGTGTTTTCTTTAACAATGTCAGAAGGAGAGAGGCACTGAGGCACCGTCTTCCGCCCCCCGACGCTCCTGCTGCGCCTCCTCCTTCTGACAGGAACTGCCTACAGAACAAGCATGAATGATGCCTGAGTGGACACACGCAACTCACAAGTTCCTGGCTCTGTCAGCTCCTCTGCAGAGGGTTTCCCTAAGAAGGTGGACCTAGCAGGGTCACCGGGGGACGGGGAGCTGTGCCTCACGGCCCTCACTTCGTCGGAGAAACCCTCATGCAGAGTTCAGAAACTTGTGTGTTGAGTATGTCGCTGTGAGCCTCCACCATTTAACTAGTGGGTGAAGCCTGAACTGTCTAGAGACAGACCAGACCAGCTGCACAACACAGACACTGCAAACCTGAGGACAAATCTGAGAGAACAGAAAAAGGAAAGGAAACTTAGCTTAGAACCATGCAGCGCTACAGGAGACGGCAGCACTGCAGAGGTGAGGACCGGCACCTGTTTGAAAGAGACAAATGCACACAAACACACACAACAACGAACGAGAAACAAACACAGAGAGAGGACAAAGTGGTTATACAGAACTTGAGGACATTATCTACATGTAATTATCTACATAATTATAAATTTGTTGTGTTTTCTTTAACAATGTCAGAAGGAGAGAGGCACTGAGGCACCGTCTTCCGCCCCCCGACGCTCCTGCTGCGCCTCCTCCTTCTGACAGGAACTGCCTACAGAACAAGCATGAATGATGCCTGAGTGGACACACGCAACTCACAAGTTCCTGGCTCTGTCAGCTCCTCTGCAGAGGGTTTCCCTAAGAAGGTGGACCTAGCAGGGTCACCGGGGGACGGGGAGCTGTGCCTCACGGCCCTCACTTCGTCGGAGAAACCCTCATGCAGAGTTCAGAAACTTGTGTGTTGAGTATGTCGCTGTGAGCCTCCACCATTTAACTAGTGGGTGAAGCCTGAACTGTCTAGAGACAGACCAGACCAGCTGCACAACACAGACACTGCAAACCTGAGGACAAATCTGAGAGAACAGAAAAAGGAAAGGAAACTTAGCTTAGAACCATGCAGCGCTACAGGAGACGGCAGCACTGCAGAGGTGAGGACCGGCACCTGTTTGAAAGAGACAAATGCACACAAACACACACAACAACGAACGAGAAACAAACACAGAGAGAGGACAAAGTGGTTATACAGAACTTGAGGACATTATCTACATGTAATTATCTACATAATTATAAATTTGTTGTGTTTTCTTTAACAATGTCAGAAGGAGAGAGGCACTGAGGCACCGTCTTCCGCCCCCCGACGCTCCTGCTGCGCCTCCTCCTTCTGACAGGAACTGCCTACAGAACAAGCATGAATGATGCCTGAGTGGACACACGCAACTCACAAGTTCCTGGCTCTGTCAGCTCCTCTGCAGAGGGTTTCCCTAAGAAGGTGGACCTAGCAGGGTCACCGGGGGACGGGGAGCTGTGCCTCACGGCCCTCACTTCGTCGGAGAAACCCTCATGCAGAGTTCAGAAACTTGTGCGTTGAGTATGTCGCTGTGAGCCTCCACCATTTAACTAGTGGGTGAAGCCTGAACTGTCTAGAGACAGACCAGACCAGCTGCACAACACAGACACTGCAAACCTGAGGACAAATCTGAGAGAACAGAAAAAGGAAAGGAAACTTAGCTTAGAACCATGCAGCGCTACAGGAGACGGCAGCACTGCAGAGGTGAGGACCGGCACCTGTTTGAAAGAGACAAATGCACACAAACACACACAACAACGAACGAGAAACAAACACAGAGAGAGGACAAAGTGGTTATACAGAACTTGAGGACATTATCTACATGTAATTATCTACATAATTATAAATTTGTTGTGTTTTCTTTAACAATGTCAGAAGGAGAGAGGCACTGAGGCACCGTCTTCCGCCCCCCGACGCTCCTGCTGCGCCTCCTCCTTCTGACAGGAACTGCCTACAGAACAAGCATGAATGATGCCTGAGTGGACACACGCAACTCACAAGTTCCTGGCTCTGTCAGCTCCTCTGCAGAGGGTTTCCCTAAGAAGGTGGACCTAGCAGGGTCACCGGGGGACGGGGAGCTGTGCCTCACGGCCCTCACTTCGCCGGAGAAACCCTCATGCAGAGTTCAGAAACTTGTGTGTTGAGTATGTCGCTGTGAGCCTCCACCATTTAACTAGTGGGTGAAGCCTGAACTGTCTAGAGACAGACCAGACCAGCTGCACAACACAGACACTGCAAACCTGAGGACAAATCTGAGAGAACAGAAAAAGGAAAGGAAACTTAGCTTAGAACCATGCAGCGCTACAGGAGACGGCAGCACTGCAGAGGTGAGGACCGGCACCTGTTTGAAAGAGACAAATGCACACAAACACACACAACAACGAACGAGAAACAAACACAGAGAGAGGACAAAGTGGTTATACAGAACTTGAGGACATTATCTACATGTAATTATCTACATAATTATAAATTTGTTGTGTTTTCTTTAACAATGTCAGAAGGAGAGAGGCACTGAGGCACCGTCTTCCGCCCCCCGACGCTCCTGCTGCGCCTCCTCCTTCTGACAGGAACTGCCTACAGAACAAGCATGAATGATGCCTGAGTGGACACACGCAACTCACAAGTTCCTGGCTCTGTCAGCTCCTCTGCAGAGGGTTTCCCTAAGAAGGTGGACCTAGCAGGGTCACCGGGGGACGGGGAGCTGTGCCTCACGGCCCTCACTTCGCCGGAGAAACCCTCATGCAGAGTTCAGAAACTTGTGTGTTGAGTATGTCGCTGTGAGCCTCCACCATTTAACTAGTGGGTGAAGCCTGAACTGTCTAGAGACAGACCAGACCAGCTGCACAACACAGACACTGCAAACCTGAGGACAAATCTGAGAGAACAGAAAAAGGAAAGGAAACTTAGCTTAGAACCATGCAGCGCTACAGGAGACGGCAGCACTGCAGAGGTGAGGACCGGCACCTGTTTGAAAGAGACAAATGCACACAAACACACACAACAACGAACGAGAAACAAACACAGAGAGAGGACAAAGTGGTTATACAGAACTTGAGGACATTATCTACATGTAATTATCTACATAATTATAAATTTGTTGTGTTTTCTTTAACAATGTCAGAAGGAGAGAGGCACTGAGGCACCGTCTTCCGCCCCCCGACGCTCCTGCTGCGCCTCCTCCTTCTGACAGGAACTGCCTACAGAACAAGCATGAATGATGCCTGAGTGGACACACGCAACTCACAAGTTCCTGGCTCTGTCAGCTCCTCTGCAGAGGGTTTCCCTAAGAAGGTGGACCTAGCAGGGTCACCGGGGGACGGGGAGCTGTGCCTCACGGCCCTCACTTCGCCGGAGAAACCCTCATGCAGAGTTCAGAAACTTGTGCGTTGAGTATGTCGCTGTGAGCCTCCACCATTTAACTAGTGGGTGAAGCCTGAACTGTCTAGAGACAGACCAGACCAGCTGCACAACACAGACACTGCAAACCTGAGGACAAATCTGAGAGAACAGAAAAAGGAAAGGAAACTTAGCTTAGAACCATGCAGCGCTACAGGAGACGGCAGCACTGCAGAGGTGAGGACCGGCACCTGTTTGAAAGAGACAAATGCACACAAACACACACAACAACGAACGAGAAACAAACACAGAGAGAGGACAAAGTGGTTATACAGAACTTGAGGACATTATCTACATGTAATTATCTACATAATTATAAATTTGTTGTGTTTTCTTTAACAATGTCAGAAGGAGAGAGGCACTGAGGCACCGTCTTCCGCCCCCCGACGCTCCTGCTGCGCCTCCTCCTTCTGACAGGAACTGCCTACAGAACAAGCATGAATGATGCCTGAGTGGACACACGCAACTCACAAGTTCCTGGCTCTGTCAGCTCCTCTGCAGAGGGTTTCCCTAAGAAGGTGGACCTAGCAGGGTCACCGGGGGACGGGGAGCTGTGCCTCACGGCCCTCACTTCGCCGGAGAAACCCTCATGCAGAGTTCAGAAACTTGTGTGTTGAGTATGTCGCTGTGAGCCTCCACCATTTAACTAGTGGGTGAAGCCTGAACTGTCTAGAGACAGACCAGACCAGCTGCACAACACAGACACTTCAAACCTGAGGACAAATCTGAGAGAACAGAAAAAGGAAAGGAAACTTAGCTTAGAACCATGCAGCGCTACAGGAGACGGCAGCACTGCAGAGGTGAGGACCGGCACCTGTTTGAAAGAGACAAATGCACACAAACACACACAACAACGAACGAGAAACAAACACAGAGAGAGGACAAAGTGGTTATACAGAACTTGAGGACATTATCTACATGTAATTATCTACATAATTATAAATTTGTTGTGTTTTCTTTAACAATGTCAGAAGGAGAGAGGCACTGAGGCACCGTCTTCCGCCCCCCGACGCTCCTGCTGCGCCTCCTCCTTCTGACAGGAACTGCCTACAGAACAAGCATGAATGATGCCTGAGTGGACACACGCAACTCACAAGTTCCTGGCTCTGTCAGCTCCTCTGCAGAGGGTTTCCCTAAGAAGGTGGACCTAGCAGGGTCACCGGGGGACGGGGAGCTGTGCCTCACGGCCCTCACTTCGCCGGAGAAACCCTCATGCAGAGTTCAGAAACTTGTGTGTTGAGTATGTCGCTGTGAGCCTCCACCATTTAACTAGTGGGTGAAGCCTGAACTGTCTAGAGACAGACCAGACCAGCTGCACAACACAGACACTGCAAACCTGAGGACAAATCTGAGAGAACAGAAAAAGGAAAGGAAACTTAGCTTAGAACCATGCAGCGCTACAGGAGACGGCAGCACTGCAGAGGTGAGGACCGGCACCTGTTTGAAAGAGACAAATGCACACAAACACACACAACAACGAACGAGAAACAAACACAGAGAGAGGACAAAGTGGTTATACAGAACTTGAGGACATTATCTACATGTAATTATCTACATAATTATAAATTTGTTGTGTTTTCTTTAACAATGTCAGAAGGAGAGAGGCACTGAGGCACCGTCTTCCGCCCCCCGACGCTCCTGCTGCGCCTCCTCCTTCTGACAGGAACTGCCTACAGAACAAGCATGAATGATGCCTGAGTGGACACACGCAACTCACAAGTTCCTGGCTCTGTCAGCTCCTCTGCAGAGGGTTTCCCTAAGAAGGTGGACCTAGCAGGGTCACCGGGGGACGGGGAGCTGTGCCTCACGGCCCTCACTTCGTCGGAGAAACCCTCATGCAGAGTTCAGAAACTTGTGCGTTGAGTATGTCGCTGTGAGCCTCCACCATTTAACTAGTGGGTGAAGCCTGAACTGTCTAGAGACAGACCAGACCAGCTGCACAACACAGACACTGCAAACCTGAGGACAAATCTGAGAGAACAGAAAAAGGAAAGGAAACTTAGCTTAGAACCATGCAGCGCTACAGGAGACGGCAGCACTGCAGAGGTGAGGACCGGCACCTGTTTGAAAGAGACAAATGCACACAAACACACACAACAACGAACGAGAAACAAACACAGAGAGAGGACAAAGTGGTTATACAGAACTTGAGGACATTATCTACATGTAATTATCTACATAATTATAAATTTGTTGTGTTTTCTTTAACAATGTCAGAAGGAGAGAGGCACTGAGGCACCGTCTTCCGCCCCCCGACGCTCCTGCTGCGCCTCCTCCTTCTGACAGGAACTGCCTGCAGAACAAGCATGAATGATGCCTGAGTGGACACACGCAACTCACAAGTTCCTGGCTCTGTCAGCTCCTCTGCAGAGGGTTTCCCTAAGAAGGTGGACCTAGCAGGGTCACCGGGGGACGGGGAGCTGTGCCTCACGGCCCTCACTTCGCCGGAGAAACCCTCATGCAGAGTTCAGAAACTTGTGTGTTGAGTATGTCGCTGTGAGCCTCCACCATTTAACTAGTGGGTGAAGCCTGAACTGTCTAGAGACAGACCAGACCAGCTGCACAACACAGACACTTCAAACCTGAGGACAAATCTGAGAGAACAGAAAAAGGAAAGGAAACTTAGCTTAGAACCATGCAGCGCTACAGGAGACGGCAGCACTGCAGAGGTGAGGACCGGCACCTGTTTGAAAGAGACAAATGCACACAAACACACACAACAACGAACGAGAAACAAACACAGAGAGAGGACAAAGTGGTTATACAGAACTTGAGGACATTATCTACATGTAATTATCTACATAATTATAAATTTGTTGTGTTTTCTTTAACAATGTCAGAAGGAGAGAGGCACTGAGGCACCGTCTTCCGCCCCCCGACGCTCCTGCTGCGCCTCCTCCTTCTGACAGGAACTGCCTACAGAACAAGCATGAATGATGCCTGAGTGGACACACGCAACTCACAAGTTCCTGGCTCTGTCAGCTCCTCTGCAGAGGGTTTCCCTAAGAAGGTGGACCTAGCAGGGTCACCGGGGGACGGGGAGCTGTGCCTCACGGCCCTCACTTCGCCGGAGAAACCCTCATGCAGAGTTCAGAAACTTGTGTGTTGAGTATGTCGCTGTGAGCCTCCACCATTTAACTAGTGGGTGAAGCCTGAACTGTCTAGAGACAGACCAGACCAGCTGCACAACACAGACACTGCAAACCTGAGGACAAATCTGAGAGAACAGAAAAAGGAAAGGAAACTTAGCTTAGAACCATGCAGCGCTACAGGAGACGGCAGCACTGCAGAGGTGAGGACCGGCACCTGTTTGAAAGAGACAAATGCACACAAACACACACAACAACGAACGAGAAACAAACACAGAGAGAGGACAAAGTGGTTATACAGAACTTGAGGACATTATCTACATGTAATTATCTACATAATTATAAATTTGTTGTGTTTTCTTTAACAATGTCAGAAGGAGAGAGGCACTGAGGCACCGTCTTCCGCCCCCCGACGCTCCTGCTGCGCCTCCTCCTTCTGACAGGAACTGCCTACAGAACAAGCATGAATGATGCCTGAGTGGACACACGCAACTCACAAGTTCCTGGCTCTGTCAGCTCCTCTGCAGAGGGTTTCCCTAAGAAGGTGGACCTAGCAGGGTCACCGGGGGACGGGGAGCTGTGCCTCACGGCCCTCACTTCGCCGGAGAAACCCTCATGCAGAGTTCAGAAACTTGTGCGTTGAGTATGTCGCTGTGAGCCTCCACCATTTAACTAGTGGGTGAAGCCTGAACTGTCTGGAGACAGACCAGACCAGCTGCACAACACAGACACTGCAAACCTGAGGACAAATCTGAGAGAACAGAAAAAGGAAAGGAAACTTAGCTTAGAACCATGCAGCGCTACAGGAGACGGCAGCACTGCAGAGGTGAGGACCGGCACCTGTTTGAAAGAGACAAATGCACACAAACACACACAACAACGAACGAGAAACAAACACAGAGAGAGGACAAAGTGGTTATACAGAACTTGAGGACATTATCTACATGTAATTATCTACATAATTATAAATTTGTTGTGTTTTCTTTAACAATGTCAGAAGGAGAGAGGCACTGAGGCACCGTCTTCCGCCCCCCGACGCTCCTGCTGCGCCTCCTCCTTCTGACAGGAACTGCCTACAGAACAAGCATGAATGATGCCTGAGTGGACACACGCAACTCACAAGTTCCTGGCTCTGTCAGCTCCTCTGCAGAGGGTTTCCCTAAGAAGGTGGACCTAGCAGGGTCACCGGGGGACGGGGAGCTGTGCCTCACGGCCCTCACTTCGCCGGAGAAACCCTCATGCAGAGTTCAGAAACTTGTGTGTTGAGTATGTCGCTGTGAGCCTCCACCATTTAACTAGTGGGTGAAGCCTGAACTGTCTAGAGACAGACCAGACCAGCTGCACAACACAGACACTTCAAACCTGAGGACAAATCTGAGAGAACAGAAAAAGGAAAGGAAACTTAGCTTAGAACCATGCAGCGCTACAGGAGACGGCAGCACTGCAGAGGTGAGGACCGGCACCTGTTTGAAAGAGACAAATGCACACAAACACACACAACAACGAACGAGAAACAAACACAGAGAGAGGACAAAGTGGTTATACAGAACTTGAGGACATTATCTACATGTAATTATCTACATAATTATAAATTTGTTGTGTTTTCTTTAACAATGTCAGAAGGAGAGAGGCACTGAGGCACCGTCTTCCGCCCCCCGACGCTCCTGCTGCGCCTCCTCCTTCTGACAGGAACTGCCTACAGAACAAGCATGAATGATGCCTGAGTGGACACACGCAACTCACAAGTTCCTGGCTCTGTCAGCTCCTCTGCAGAGGGTTTCCCTAAGAAGGTGGACCTAGCAGGGTCACCGGGGGACGGGGAGCTGTGCCTCACGGCCCTCACTTCGTCGGAGAAACCCTCATGCAGAGTTCAGAAACTTGTGTGTTGAGTATGTCGCTGTGAGCCTCCACCATTTAACTAGTGGGTGAAGCCTGAACTGTCTAGAGACAGACCAGACCAGCTGCACAACACAGACACTTCAAACCTGAGGACAAATCTGAGAGAACAGAAAAAGGAAAGGAAACTTAGCTTAGAACCATGCAGCGCTACAGGAGACGGCAGCACTGCAGAGGTGAGGACCGGCACCTGTTTGAAAGAGACAAATGCACACAAACACACACAACAACGAACGAGAAACAAACACAGAGAGAGGACAAAGTGGTTATACAGAACTTGAGGACATTATCTACATGTAATTATCTACATAATTATAAATTTGTTGTGTTTTCTTTAACAATGTCAGAAGGAGAGAGGCACTGAGGCACCGTCTTCCGCCCCCCGACGCTCCTGCTGCGCCTCCTCCTTCTGACAGGAACTGCCTACAGAACAAGCATGAATGATGCCTGAGTGGACACACGCAACTCACAAGTTCCTGGCTCTGTCAGCTCCTCTGCAGAGGGTTTCCCTAAGAAGGTGGACCTAGCAGGGTCACCGGGGGACGGGGAGCTGTGCCTCACGGCCCTCACTTCGCCGGAGAAACCCTCATGCAGAGTTCAGAAACTTGTGCGTTGAGTATGTCGCTGTGAGCCTCCACCATTTAACTAGTGGGTGAAGCCTGAACTGTCTAGAGACAGACCAGACCAGCTGCACAACACAGACACTTCAAACCTGAGGACAAATCTGAGAGAACAGAAAAAGGAAAGGAAACTTAGCTTAGAACCATGCAGCGCTACAGGAGACGGCAGCACTGCAGAGGTGAGGACCGGCACCTGTTTGAAAGAGACAAATGCACACAAACACACACAACAACGAACGAGAAACAAACACAGAGAGAGGACAAAGTGGTTATACAGAACTTGAGGACATTATCTACATGTAATTATCTACATAATTATAAATTTGTTGTGTTTTCTTTAACAATGTCAGAAGGAGAGAGGCACTGAGGCACCGTCTTCCGCCCCCCGACGCTCCTGCTGCGCCTCCTCCTTCTGACAGGAACTGCCTACAGAACAAGCATGAATGATGCCTGAGTGGACACACGCAACTCACAAGTTCCTGGCTCTGTCAGCTCCTCTGCAGAGGGTTTCCCTAAGAAGGTGGACCTAGCAGGGTCACCGGGGGACGGGGAGCTGTGCCTCACGGCCCTCACTTCGCCGGAGAAACCCTCATGCAGAGTTCAGAAACTTGTGTGTTGAGTATGTCGCTGTGAGCCTCCACCATTTAACTAGTGGGTGAAGCCTGAACTGTCTAGAGACAGACCAGACCAGCTGCACAACACAGACACTTCAAACCTGAGGACAAATCTGAGAGAACAGAAAAAGGAAAGGAAACTTAGCTTAGAACCATGCAGCGCTACAGGAGACGGCAGCACTGCAGAGGTGAGGACCGGCACCTGTTTGAAAGAGACAAATGCACACAAACACACACAACAACGAACGAGAAACAAACACAGAGAGAGGACAAAGTGGTTATACAGAACTTGAGGACATTATCTACATGTAATTATCTACATAATTATAAATTTGTTGTGTTTTCTTTAACAATGTCAGAAGGAGAGAGGCACTGAGGCACCGTCTTCCGCCCCCCGACGCTCCTGCTGCGCCTCCTCCTTCTGACAGGAACTGCCTACAGAACAAGCATGAATGATGCCTGAGTGGACACACGCAACTCACAAGTTCCTGGCTCTGTCAGCTCCTCTGCAGAGGGTTTCCCTAAGAAGGTGGACCTAGCAGGGTCACCGGGGGACGGGGAGCTGTGCCTCACGGCCCTCACTTCGCCGGAGAAACCCTCATGCAGAGTTCAGAAACTTGTGTGTTGAGTATGTCGCTGTGAGCCTCCACCATTTAACTAGTGGGTGAAGCCTGAACTGTCTAGAGACAGACCAGACCAGCTGCACAACACAGACACTGCAAACCTGAGGACAAATCTGAGAGAACAGAAAAAGGAAAGGAAACTTAGCTTAGAACCATGCAGCGCTACAGGAGACGGCAGCACTGCAGAGGTGAGGACCGGCACCTGTTTGAAAGAGACAAATGCACACAAACACACACAACAACGAACGAGAAACAAACACAGAGAGAGGACAAAGTGGTTATACAGAACTTGAGGACATTATCTACATGTAATTATCTACATAATTATAAATTTGTTGTGTTTTCTTTAACAATGTCAGAAGGAGAGAGGCACTGAGGCACCGTCTTCCGCCCCCCGACGCTCCTGCTGCGCCTCCTCCTTCTGACAGGAACTGCCTACAGAACAAGCATGAATGATGCCTGAGTGGACACACGCAACTCACAAGTTCCTGGCTCTGTCAGCTCCTCTGCAGAGGGTTTCCCTAAGAAGGTGGACCTAGCAGGGTCACCGGGGGACGGGGAGCTGTGCCTCACGGCCCTCACTTCGCCGGAGAAACCCTCATGCAGAGTTCAGAAACTTGTGTGTTGAGTATGTCGCTGTGAGCCTCCACCATTTAACTAGTGGGTGAAGCCTGAACTGTCTAGAGACAGACCAGACCAGCTGCACAACACAGACACTGCAAACCTGAGGACAAATCTGAGAGAACAGAAAAAGGAAAGGAAACTTAGCTTAGAACCATGCAGCGCTACAGGAGACGGCAGCACTGCAGAGGTGAGGACCGGCACCTGTTTGAAAGAGACAAATGCACACAAACACACACAACAACGAACGAGAAACAAACACAGAGAGAGGACAAAGTGGTTATACAGAACTTGAGGACATTATCTACATGTAATTATCTACATAATTATAAATTTGTTGTGTTTTCTTTAACAATGTCAGAAGGAGAGAGGCACTGAGGCACCGTCTTCCGCCCCCCAACGCTCCTGCTGCGCCTCCTCCTTCTGACAGGAACTGCCTACAGAACAAGCATGAATGATGCCTGAGTGGACACACGCAACTCACAAGTTCCTGGCTCTGTCAGCTCCTCTGCAGAGGGTTTCCCTAAGAAGGTGGACCTAGCAGGGTCACCGGGGGACGGGGAGCTGTGCCTCACGGCCCTCACTTCGCCGGAGAAACCCTCATGCAGAGTTCAGAAACTTGTGTGTTGAGTATGTCGCTGTGAGCCTCCACCATTTAACTAGTGGGTGAAGCCTGAACTGTCTAGAGACAGACCAGACCAGCTGCACAACACAGACACTGCAAACCTGAGGACAAATCTGAGAGAACAGAAAAAGGAAAGGAAACTTAGCTTAGAACCATGCAGCGCTACAGGAGACGGCAGCACTGCAGAGGTGAGGACCGGCACCTGTTTGAAAGAGACAAATGCACACAAACACACACAACAACGAACGAGAAACAAACACAGAGAGAGGACAAAGTGGTTATACAGAACTTGAGGACATTATCTACATGTAATTATCTACATAATTATAAATTTGTTGTGTTTTCTTTAACAATGTCAGAAGGAGAGAGGCACTGAGGCACCGTCTTCCGCCCCCCGACGCTCCTGCTGCGCCTCCTCCTTCTGACAGGAACTGCCTACAGAACAAGCATGAATGATGCCTGAGTGGACACACGCAACTCACAAGTTCCTGGCTCTGTCAGCTCCTCTGCAGAGGGTTTCCCTAAGAAGGTGGACCTAGCAGGGTCACCGGGGGACGGGGAGCTGTGCCTCACGGCCCTCACTTCGCCGGAGAAACCCTCATGCAGAGTTCAGAAACTTGTGTGTTGAGTATGTCGCTGTGAGCCTCCACCATTTAACTAGTGGGTGAAGCCTGAACTGTCTAGAGACAGACCAGACCAGCTGCACAACACAGACACTTCAAACCTGAGGACAAATCTGAGAGAACAGAAAAAGGAAAGGAAACTTAGCTTAGAACCATGCAGCGCTACAGGAGACGGCAGCACTGCAGAGGTGAGGACCGGCACCTGTTTGAAAGAGACAAATGCACACAAACACACACAACAACGAACGAGAAACAAACACAGAGAGAGGACAAAGTGGTTATACAGAACTTGAGGACATTATCTACATGTAATTATCTACATAATTATAAATTTGTTGTGTTTTCTTTAACAATGTCAGAAGGAGAGAGGCACTGAGGCACCGTCTTCCGCCCCCCGACGCTCCTGCTGCGCCTCCTCCTTCTGACAGGAACTGCCTACAGAACAAGCATGAATGATGCCTGAGTGGACACACGCAACTCACAAGTTCCTGGCTCTGTCAGCTCCTCTGCAGAGGGTTTCCCTAAGAAGGTGGACCTAGCAGGGTCACCGGGGGACGGGGAGCTGTGCCTCACGGCCCTCACTTCGCCGGAGAAACCCTCATGCAGAGTTCAGAAACTTGTGTGTTGAGTATGTCGCTGTGAGCCTCCACCATTTAACTAGTGGGTGAAGCCTGAACTGTCTAGAGACAGACCAGACCAGCTGCACAACACAGACACTGCAAACCTGAGGACAAATCTGAGAGAACAGAAAAAGGAAAGGAAACTTAGCTTAGAACCATGCAGCGCTACAGGAGACGGCAGCACTGCAGAGGTGAGGACCGGCACCTGTTTGAAAGAGACAAATGCACACAAACACACACAACAACGAACGAGAAACAAACACAGAGAGAGGACAAAGTGGTTATACAGAACTTGAGGACATTATCTACATGTAATTATCTACATAATTATAAATTTGTTGTGTTTTCTTTAACAATGTCAGAAGGAGAGAGGCACTGAGGCACCGTCTTCCGCCCCCCGACGCTCCTGCTGCGCCTCCTCCTTCTGACAGGAACTGCCTACAGAACAAGCATGAATGATGCCTGAGTGGACACACGCAACTCACAAGTTCCTGGCTCTGTCAGCTCCTCTGCAGAGGGTTTCCCTAAGAAGGTGGACCTAGCAGGGTCACCGGGGGACGGGGAGCTGTGCCTCACGGCCCTCACTTCGCCGGAGAAACCCTCATGCAGAGTTCAGAAACTTGTGCGTTGAGTATGTCGCTGTGAGCCTCCACCATTTAACTAGTGGGTGAAGCCTGAACTGTCTAGAGACAGACCAGACCAGCTGCACAACACAGACACTGCAAACCTGAGGACAAATCTGAGAGAACAGAAAAAGGAAAGGAAACTTAGCTTAGAACCATGCAGCGCTACAGGAGACGGCAGCACTGCAGAGGTGAGGACCGGCACCTGTTTGAAAGAGACAAATGCACACAAACACACACAACAACGAACGAGAAACAAACACAGAGAGAGGACAAAGTGGTTATACAGAACTTGAGGACATTATCTACATGTAATTATCTACATAATTATAAATTTGTTGTGTTTTCTTTAACAATGTCAGAAGGAGAGAGGCACTGAGGCACCGTCTTCCGCCCCCCGACGCTCCTGCTGCGCCTCCTCCTTCTGACAGGAACTGCCTACAGAACAAGCATGAATGATGCCTGAGTGGACACACGCAACTCACAAGTTCCTGGCTCTGTCAGCTCCTCTGCAGAGGGTTTCCCTAAGAAGGTGGACCTAGCAGGGTCACCGGGGGACGGGGAGCTGTGCCTCACGGCCCTCACTTCGCCGGAGAAACCCTCATGCAGAGTTCAGAAACTTGTGTGTTGAGTATGTCGCTGTGAGCCTCCACCATTTAACTAGTGGGTGAAGCCTGAACTGTCTAGAGACAGACCAGACCAGCTGCACAACACAGACACTTCAAACCTGAGGACAAATCTGAGAGAACAGAAAAAGGAAAGGAAACTTAGCTTAGAACCATGCAGCGCTACAGGAGACGGCAGCACTGCAGAGGTGAGGACCGGCACCTGTTTGAAAGAGACAAATGCACACAAACACACACAACAACGAACGAGAAACAAACACAGAGAGAGGACAAAGTGGTTATACAGAACTTGAGGACATTATCTACATGTAATTATCTACATAATTATAAATTTGTTGTGTTTTCTTTAACAATGTCAGAAGGAGAGAGGCACTGAGGCACCGTCTTCCGCCCCCCGACGCTCCTGCTGCGCCTCCTCCTTCTGACAGGAACTGCCTACAGAACAAGCATGAATGATGCCTGAGTGGACACACGCAACTCACAAGTTCCTGGCTCTGTCAGCTCCTCTGCAGAGGGTTTCCCTAAGAAGGTGGACCTAGCAGGGTCACCGGGGGACGGGGAGCTGTGCCTCACGGCCCTCACTTCGCCGGAGAAACCCTCATGCAGAGTTCAGAAACTTGTGTGTTGAGTATGTCGCTGTGAGCCTCCACCATTTAACTAGTGGGTGAAGCCTGAACTGTCTAGAGACAGACCAGACCAGCTGCACAACACAGACACTTCAAACCTGAGGACAAATCTGAGAGAACAGAAAAAGGAAAGGAAACTTAGCTTAGAACCATGCAGCGCTACAGGAGACGGCAGCACTGCAGAGGTGAGGACCGGCACCTGTTTGAAAGAGACAAATGCACACAAACACACACAACAACGAACGAGAAACAAACACAGAGAGAGGACAAAGTGGTTATACAGAACTTGAGGACATTATCTACATGTAATTATCTACATAATTATAAATTTGTTGTGTTTTCTTTAACAATGTCAGAAGGAGAGAGGCACTGAGGCACCGTCTTCCGCCCCCCGACGCTCCTGCTGCGCCTCCTCCTTCTGACAGGAACTGCCTGCAGAACAAGCATGAATGATGCCTGAGTGGACACACGCAACTCACAAGTTCCTGGCTCTGTCAGCTCCTCTGCAGAGGGTTTCCCTAAGAAGGTGGACCTAGCAGGGTCACCGGGGGACGGGGAGCTGTGCCTCACGGCCCTCACTTCGCCGGAGAAACCCTCATGCAGAGTTCAGAAACTTGTGTGTTGAGTATGTCGCTGTGAGCCTCCACCATTTAACTAGTGGGTGAAGCCTGAACTGTCTAGAGACAGACCAGACCAGCTGCACAACACAGACACTTCAAACCTGAGGACAAATCTGAGAGAACAGAAAAAGGAAAGGAAACTTAGCTTAGAACCATGCAGCGCTACAGGAGACGGCAGCACTGCAGAGGTGAGGACCGGCACCTGTTTGAAAGAGACAAATGCACACAAACACACACAACAACGAACGAGAAACAAACACAGAGAGAGGACAAAGTGGTTATACAGAACTTGAGGACATTATCTACATGTAATTATCTACATAATTATAAATTTGTTGTGTTTTCTTTAACAATGTCAGAAGGAGAGAGGCACTGAGGCACCGTCTTCCGCCCCCCGACGCTCCTGCTGCGCCTCCTCCTTCTGACAGGAACTGCCTACAGAACAAGCATGAATGATGCCTGAGTGGACACACGCAACTCACAAGTTCCTGGCTCTGTCAGCTCCTCTGCAGAGGGTTTCCCTAAGAAGGTGGACCTAGCAGGGTCACCGGGGGACGGGGAGCTGTGCCTCACGGCCCTCACTTCGCCGGAGAAACCCTCATGCAGAGTTCAGAAACTTGTGTGTTGAGTATGTCGCTGTGAGCCTCCACCATTTAACTAGTGGGTGAAGCCTGAACTGTCTAGAGACAGACCAGACCAGCTGCACAACACAGACACTGCAAACCTGAGGACAAATCTGAGAGAACAGAAAAAGGAAAGGAAACTTAGCTTAGAACCATGCAGCGCTACAGGAGACGGCAGCACTGCAGAGGTGAGGACCGGCACCTGTTTGAAAGAGACAAATGCACACAAACACACACAACAACGAACGAGAAACAAACACAGAGAGAGGACAAAGTGGTTATACAGAACTTGAGGACATTATCTACATGTAATTATCTACATAATTATAAATTTGTTGTGTTTTCTTTAACAATGTCAGAAGGAGAGAGGCACTGAGGCACCGTCTTCCGCCCCCCGACGCTCCTGCTGCGCCTCCTCCTTCTGACAGGAACTGCCTACAGAACAAGCATGAATGATGCCTGAGTGGACACACGCAACTCACAAGTTCCTGGCTCTGTCAGCTCCTCTGCAGAGGGTTTCCCTAAGAAGGTGGACCTAGCAGGGTCACCGGGGGACGGGGAGCTGTGCCTCACGGCCCTCACTTCGCCGGAGAAACCCTCATGCAGAGTTCAGAAACTTGTGTGTTGAGTATGTCGCTGTGAGCCTCCACCATTTAACTAGTGGGTGAAGCCTGAACTGTCTAGAGACAGACCAGACCAGCTGCACAACACAGACACTGCAAACCTGAGGACAAATCTGAGAGAACAGAAAAAGGAAAGGAAACTTAGCTTAGAACCATGCAGCGCTACAGGAGACGGCAGCACTGCAGAGGTGAGGACCGGCACCTGTTTGAAAGAGACAAATGCACACAAACACACACAACAACGAACGAGAAACAAACACAGAGAGAGGACAAAGTGGTTATACAGAACTTGAGGACATTATCTACATGTAATTATCTACATAATTATAAATTTGTTGTGTTTTCTTTAACAATGTCAGAAGGAGAGAGGCACTGAGGCACCGTCTTCCGCCCCCCGACGCTCCTGCTGCGCCTCCTCCTTCTGACAGGAACTGCCTACAGAACAAGCATGAATGATGCCTGAGTGGACACACGCAACTCACAAGTTCCTGGCTCTGTCAGCTCCTCTGCAGAGGGTTTCCCTAAGAAGGTGGACCTAGCAGGGTCACCGGGGGACGGGGAGCTGTGCCTCACGGCCCTCACTTCGCCGGAGAAACCCTCATGCAGAGTTCAGAAACTTGTGTGTTGAGTATGTCGCTGTGAGCCTCCACCATTTAACTAGTGGGTGAAGCCTGAACTGTCTAGAGACAGACCAGACCAGCTGCACAACACAGACACTTCAAACCTGAGGACAAATCTGAGAGAACAGAAAAAGGAAAGGAAACTTAGCTTAGAACCATGCAGCGCTACAGGAGACGGCAGCACTGCAGAGGTGAGGACCGGCACCTGTTTGAAAGAGACAAATGCACACAAACACACACAACAACGAACGAGAAACAAACACAGAGAGAGGACAAAGTGGTTATACAGAACTTGAGGACATTATCTACATGTAATTATCTACATAATTATAAATTTGTTGTGTTTTCTTTAACAATGTCAGAAGGAGAGAGGCACTGAGGCACCGTCTTCCGCCCCCCGACGCTCCTGCTGCGCCTCCTCCTTCTGACAGGAACTGCCTACAGAACAAGCATGAATGATGCCTGAGTGGACACACGCAACTCACAAGTTCCTGGCTCTGTCAGCTCCTCTGCAGAGGGTTTCCCTAAGAAGGTGGACCTAGCAGGGTCACCGGGGGACGGGGAGCTGTGCCTCACGGCCCTCACTTCGCCGGAGAAACCCTCATGCAGAGTTCAGAAACTTGTGTGTTGAGTATGTCGCTGTGAGCCTCCACCATTTAACTAGTGGGTGAAGCCTGAACTGTCTAGAGACAGACCAGACCAGCTGCACAACACAGACACTTCAAACCTGAGGACAAATCTGAGAGAACAGAAAAAGGAAAGGAAACTTAGCTTAGAACCATGCAGCGCTACAGGAGACGGCAGCACTGCAGAGGTGAGGACCGGCACCTGTTTGAAAGAGACAAATGCACACAAACACACACAACAACGAACGAGAAACAAACACAGAGAGAGGACAAAGTGGTTATACAGAACTTGAGGACATTATCTACATGTAATTATCTACATAATTATAAATTTGTTGTGTTTTCTTTAACAATGTCAGAAGGAGAGAGGCACTGAGGCACCGTCTTCCGCCCCCCGACGCTCCTGCTGCGCCTCCTCCTTCTGACAGGAACTGCCTGCAGAACAAGCATGAATGATGCCTGAGTGGACACACGCAACTCACAAGTTCCTGGCTCTGTCAGCTCCTCTGCAGAGGGTTTCCCTAAGAAGGTGGACCTAGCAGGGTCACCGGGGGACGGGGAGCTGTGCCTCACGGCCCTCACTTCGCCGGAGAAACCCTCATGCAGAGTTCAGAAACTTGTGTGTTGAGTATGTCGCTGTGAGCCTCCACCATTTAACTAGTGGGTGAAGCCTGAACTGTCTAGAGACAGACCAGACCAGCTGCACAACACAGACACTTCAAACCTGAGGACAAATCTGAGAGAACAGAAAAAGGAAAGGAAACTTAGCTTAGAACCATGCAGCGCTACAGGAGACGGCAGCACTGCAGAGGTGAGGACCGGCACCTGTTTGAAAGAGACAAATGCACACAAACACACACAACAACGAACGAGAAACAAACACAGAGAGAGGACAAAGTGGTTATACAGAACTTGAGGACATTATCTACATGTAATTATCTACATAATTATAAATTTGTTGTGTTTTCTTTAACAATGTCAGAAGGAGAGAGGCACTGAGGCACCGTCTTCCGCCCCCCGACGCTCCTGCTGCGCCTCCTCCTTCTGACAGGAACTGCCTACAGAACAAGCATGAATGATGCCTGAGTGGACACACGCAACTCACAAGTTCCTGGCTCTGTCAGCTCCTCTGCAGAGGGTTTCCCTAAGAAGGTGGACCTAGCAGGGTCACCGGGGGACGGGGAGCTGTGCCTCACGGCCCTCACTTCGCCGGAGAAACCCTCATGCAGAGTTCAGAAACTTGTGTGTTGAGTATGTCGCTGTGAGCCTCCACCATTTAACTAGTGGGTGAAGCCTGAACTGTCTAGAGACAGACCAGACCAGCTGCACAACACAGACACTGCAAACCTGAGGACAAATCTGAGAGAACAGAAAAAGGAAAGGAAACTTAGCTTAGAACCATGCAGCGCTACAGGAGACGGCAGCACTGCAGAGGTGAGGACCGGCACCTGTTTGAAAGAGACAAATGCACACAAACACACACAACAACGAACGAGAAACAAACACAGAGAGAGGACAAAGTGGTTATACAGAACTTGAGGACATTATCTACATGTAATTATCTACATAATTATAAATTTGTTGTGTTTTCTTTAACAATGTCAGAAGGAGAGAGGCACTGAGGCACCGTCTTCCGCCCCCCGACGCTCCTGCTGCGCCTCCTCCTTCTGACAGGAACTGCCTACAGAACAAGCATGAATGATGCCTGAGTGGACACACGCAACTCACAAGTTCCTGGCTCTGTCAGCTCCTCTGCAGAGGGTTTCCCTAAGAAGGTGGACCTAGCAGGGTCACCGGGGGACGGGGAGCTGTGCCTCACGGCCCTCACTTCGCCGGAGAAACCCTCATGCAGAGTTCAGAAACTTGTGTGTTGAGTATGTCGCTGTGAGCCTCCACCATTTAACTAGTGGGTGAAGCCTGAACTGTCTAGAGACAGACCAGACCAGCTGCACAACACAGACACTGCAAACCTGAGGACAAATCTGAGAGAACAGAAAAAGGAAAGGAAACTTAGCTTAGAACCATGCAGCGCTACAGGAGACGGCAGCACTGCAGAGGTGAGGACCGGCACCTGTTTGAAAGAGACAAATGCACACAAACACACACAACAACGAACGAGAAACAAACACAGAGAGAGGACAAAGTGGTTATACAGAACTTGAGGACATTATCTACATGTAATTATCTACATAATTATAAATTTGTTGTGTTTTCTTTAACAATGTCAGAAGGAGAGAGGCACTGAGGCACCGTCTTCCGCCCCCCAACGCTCCTGCTGCGCCTCCTCCTTCTGACAGGAACTGCCTACAGAACAAGCATGAATGATGCCTGAGTGGACACACGCAACTCACAAGTTCCTGGCTCTGTCAGCTCCTCTGCAGAGGGTTTCCCTAAGAAGGTGGACCTAGCAGGGTCACCGGGGGACGGGGAGCTGTGCCTCACGGCCCTCACTTCGCCGGAGAAACCCTCATGCAGAGTTCAGAAACTTGTGTGTTGAGTATGTCGCTGTGAGCCTCCACCATTTAACTAGTGGGTGAAGCCTGAACTGTCTAGAGACAGACCAGACCAGCTGCACAACACAGACACTGCAAACCTGAGGACAAATCTGAGAGAACAGAAAAAGGAAAGGAAACTTAGCTTAGAACCATGCAGCGCTACAGGAGACGGCAGCACTGCAGAGGTGAGGACCGGCACCTGTTTGAAAGAGACAAATGCACACAAACACACACAACAACGAACGAGAAACAAACACAGAGAGAGGACAAAGTGGTTATACAGAACTTGAGGACATTATCTACATGTAATTATCTACATAATTATAAATTTGTTGTGTTTTCTTTAACAATGTCAGAAGGAGAGAGGCACTGAGGCACCGTCTTCCGCCCCCCGACGCTCCTGCTGCGCCTCCTCCTTCTGACAGGAACTGCCTACAGAACAAGCATGAATGATGCCTGAGTGGACACACGCAACTCACAAGTTCCTGGCTCTGTCAGCTCCTCTGCAGAGGGTTTCCCTAAGAAGGTGGACCTAGCAGGGTCACCGGGGGACGGGGAGCTGTGCCTCACGGCCTCACTTCGCCGGAGAAACCCTCATGCAGAGTTCAGAAACTTGTGTGTTGAGTATGTCGCTGTGAGCCTCCACCATTTAACTAGTGGGTGAAGCCTGAACTGTCTAGAGACAGACCAGACCAGCTGCACAACACAGACACTGCAAACCTGAGGACAAATCTGAGAGAACAGAAAAAGGAAAGGAAACTTAGCTTAGAACCATGCAGCGCTACAGGAGACGGCAGCACTGCAGAGGTGAGGACCGGCACCTGTTTGAAAGAGACAAATGCACACAAACACACACAACAACGAACGAGAAACAAACACAGAGAGAGGACAAAGTGGTTATACAGAACTTGAGGACATTATCTACATGTAATTATCTACATAATTATAAATTTGTTGTGTTTTCTTTAACAATGTCAGAAGGAGAGAGGCACTGAGGCACCGTCTTCCGCCCCCCGACGCTCCTGCTGCGCCTCCTCCTTCTGACAGGAACTGCCTACAGAACAAGCATGAATGATGCCTGAGTGGACACACGCAACTCACAAGTTCCTGGCTCTGTCAGCTCCTCTGCAGAGGGTTTCCCTAAGAAGGTGGACCTAGCAGGGTCACCGGGGGACGGGGAGCTGTGCCTCACGGCCCTCACTTCGCCGGAGAAACCCTCATGCAGAGTTCAGAAACTTGTGTGTTGAGTATGTCGCTGTGAGCCTCCACCATTTAACTAGTGGGTGAAGCCTGAACTGTCTAGAGACAGACCAGACCAGCTGCACAACACAGACACTTCAAACCTGAGGACAAATCTGAGAGAACAGAAAAAGGAAAGGAAACTTAGCTTAGAACCATGCAGCGCTACAGGAGACGGCAGCACTGCAGAGGTGAGGACCGGCACCTGTTTGAAAGAGACAAATGCACACAAACACACACAACAACGAACGAGAAACAAACACAGAGAGAGGACAAAGTGGTTATACAGAACTTGAGGACATTATCTACATGTAATTATCTACATAATTATAAATTTGTTGTGTTTTCTTTAACAATGTCAGAAGGAGAGAGGCACTGAGGCACCGTCTTCCGCCCCCCGACGCTCCTGCTGCGCCTCCTCCTTCTGACAGGAACTGCCTACAGAACAAGCATGAATGATGCCTGAGTGGACACACGCAACTCACAAGTTCCTGGCTCTGTCAGCTCCTCTGCAGAGGGTTTCCCTAAGAAGGTGGACCTAGCAGGGTCACCGGGGGACGGGGAGCTGTGCCTCACGGCCCTCACTTCGCCGGAGAAACCCTCATGCAGAGTTCAGAAACTTGTGTGTTGAGTATGTCGCTGTGAGCCTCCACCATTTAACTAGTGGGTGAAGCCTGAACTGTCTAGAGACAGACCAGACCAGCTGCACAACACAGACACTTCAAACCTGAGGACAAATCTGAGAGAACAGAAAAAGGAAAGGAAACTTAGCTTAGAACCATGCAGCGCTACAGGAGACGGCAGCACTGCAGAGGTGAGGACCGGCACCTGTTTGAAAGAGACAAATGCACACAAACACACACAACAACGAACGAGAAACAAACACAGAGAGAGGACAAAGTGGTTATACAGAACTTGAGGACATTATCTACATGTAATTATCTACATAATTATAAATTTGTTGTGTTTTCTTTAACAATGTCAGAAGGAGAGAGGCACTGAGGCACCGTCTTCCGCCCCCCGACGCTCCTGCTGCGCCTCCTCCTTCTGACAGGAACTGCCTGCAGAACAAGCATGAATGATGCCTGAGTGGACACACGCAACTCACAAGTTCCTGGCTCTGTCAGCTCCTCTGCAGAGGGTTTCCCTAAGAAGGTGGACCTAGCAGGGTCACCGGGGGACGGGGAGCTGTGCCTCACGGCCCTCACTTCGCCGGAGAAACCCTCATGCAGAGTTCAGAAACTTGTGTGTTGAGTATGTCGCTGTGAGCCTCCACCATTTAACTAGTGGGTGAAGCCTGAACTGTCTAGAGACAGACCAGACCAGCTGCACAACACAGACACTTCAAACCTGAGGACAAATCTGAGAGAACAGAAAAAGGAAAGGAAACTTAGCTTAGAACCATGCAGCGCTACAGGAGACGGCAGCACTGCAGAGGTGAGGACCGGCACCTGTTTGAAAGAGACAAATGCACACAAACACACACAACAACGAACGAGAAACAAACACAGAGAGAGGACAAAGTGGTTATACAGAACTTGAGGACATTATCTACATGTAATTATCTACATAATTATAAATTTGTTGTGTTTTCTTTAACAATGTCAGAAGGAGAGAGGCACTGAGGCACCGTCTTCCGCCCCCCGACGCTCCTGCTGCGCCTCCTCCTTCTGACAGGAACTGCCTACAGAACAAGCATGAATGATGCCTGAGTGGACACACGCAACTCACAAGTTCCTGGCTCTGTCAGCTCCTCTGCAGAGGGTTTCCCTAAGAAGGTGGACCTAGCAGGGTCACCGGGGGACGGGGAGCTGTGCCTCACGGCCCTCACTTCGCCGGAGAAACCCTCATGCAGAGTTCAGAAACTTGTGTGTTGAGTATGTCGCTGTGAGCCTCCACCATTTAACTAGTGGGTGAAGCCTGAACTGTCTAGAGACAGACCAGACCAGCTGCACAACACAGACACTTCAAACCTGAGGACAAATCTGAGAGAACAGAAAAAGGAAAGGAAACTTAGCTTAGAACCATGCAGCGCTACAGGAGACGGCAGCACTGCAGAGGTGAGGACCGGCACCTGTTTGAAAGAGACAAATGCACACAAACACACACAACAACGAACGAGAAACAAACACAGAGAGAGGACAAAGTGGTTATACAGAACTTGAGGACATTATCTACATGTAATTATCTACATAATTATAAATTTGTTGTGTTTTCTTTAACAATGTCAGAAGGAGAGAGGCACTGAGGCACCGTCTTCCGCCCCCCGACGCTCCTGCTGCGCCTCCTCCTTCTGACAGGAACTGCCTACAGAACAAGCATGAATGATGCCTGAGTGGACACACGCAACTCACAAGTTCCTGGCTCTGTCAGCTCCTCTGCAGAGGGTTTCCCTAAGAAGGTGGACCTAGCAGGGTCACCGGGGGACGGGGAGCTGTGCCTCACGGCCCTCACTTCGCCGGAGAAACCCTCATGCAGAGTTCAGAAACTTGTGTGTTGAGTATGTCGCTGTGAGCCTCCACCATTTAACTAGTGGGTGAAGCCTGAACTGTCTAGAGACAGACCAGACCAGCTGCACAACACAGACACTTCAAACCTGAGGACAAATCTGAGAGAACAGAAAAAGGAAAGGAAACTTAGCTTAGAACCATGCAGCGCTACAGGAGACGGCAGCACTGCAGAGGTGAGGACCGGCACCTGTTTGAAAGAGACAAATGCACACAAACACACACAACAACGAACGAGAAACAAACACAGAGAGAGGACAAAGTGGTTATACAGAACTTGAGGACATTATCTACATGTAATTATCTACATAATTATAAATTTGTTGTGTTTTCTTTAACAATGTCAGAAGGAGAGAGGCACTGAGGCACCGTCTTCCGCCCCCCGACGCTCCTGCTGCGCCTCCTCCTTCTGACAGGAACTGCCTGCAGAACAAGCATGAATGATGCCTGAGTGGACACACGCAACTCACAAGTTCCTGGCTCTGTCAGCTCCTCTGCAGAGGGTTTCCCTAAGAAGGTGGACCTAGCAGGGTCACCGGGGGACGGGGAGCTGTGCCTCACGGCCCTCACTTCGCCGGAGAAACCCTCATGCAGAGTTCAGAAACTTGTGTGTTGAGTATGTCGCTGTGAGCCTCCACCATTTAACTAGTGGGTGAAGCCTGAACTGTCTAGAGACAGACCAGACCAGCTGCACAACACAGACACTTCAAACCTGAGGACAAATCTGAGAGAACAGAAAAAGGAAAGGAAACTTAGCTTAGAACCATGCAGCGCTACAGGAGACGGCAGCACTGCAGAGGTGAGGACCGGCACCTGTTTGAAAGAGACAAATGCACACAAACACACACAACAACGAACGAGAAACAAACACAGAGAGAGGACAAAGTGGTTATACAGAACTTGAGGACATTATCTACATGTAATTATCTACATAATTATAAATTTGTTGTGTTTTCTTTAACAATGTCAGAAGGAGAGAGGCACTGAGGCACCGTCTTCCGCCCCCCGACGCTCCTGCTGCGCCTCCTCCTTCTGACAGGAACTGCCTACAGAACAAGCATGAATGATGCCTGAGTGGACACACGCAACTCACAAGTTCCTGGCTCTGTCAGCTCCTCTGCAGAGGGTTTCCCTAAGAAGGTGGACCTAGCAGGGTCACCGGGGGACGGGGAGCTGTGCCTCACGGCCCTCACTTCGTCGGAGAAACCCTCATGCAGAGTTCAGAAACTTGTGTGTTGAGTATGTCGCTGTGAGCCTCCACCATTTAACTAGTGGGTGAAGCCTGAACTGTCTAGAGACAGACCAGACCAGCTGCACAACACAGACACTTCAAACCTGAGGACAAATCTGAGAGAACAGAAAAAGGAAAGGAAACTTAGCTTAGAACCATGCAGCGCTACAGGAGACGGCAGCACTGCAGAGGTGAGGACCGGCACCTGTTTGAAAGAGACAAATGCACACAAACACACACAACAACGAACGAGAAACAAACACAGAGAGAGGACAAAGTGGTTATACAGAACTTGAGGACATTATCTACATGTAATTATCTACATAATTATAAATTTGTTGTGTTTTCTTTAACAATGTCAGAAGGAGAGAGGCACTGAGGCACCGTCTTCCGCCCCCCGACGCTCCTGCTGCGCCTCCTCCTTCTGACAGGAACTGCCTACAGAACAAGCATGAATGATGCCTGAGTGGACACACGCAACTCACAAGTTCCTGGCTCTGTCAGCTCCTCTGCAGAGGGTTTCCCTAAGAAGGTGGACCTAGCAGGGTCACCGGGGGACGGGGAGCTGTGCCTCACGGCCCTCACTTCGCCGGAGAAACCCTCATGCAGAGTTCAGAAACTTGTGTGTTGAGTATGTCGCTGTGAGCCTCCACCATTTAACTAGTGGGTGAAGCCTGAACTGTCTAGAGACAGACCAGACCAGCTGCACAACACAGACACTTCAAACCTGAGGACAAATCTGAGAGAACAGAAAAAGGAAAGGAAACTTAGCTTAGAACCATGCAGCGCTACAGGAGACGGCAGCACTGCAGAGGTGAGGACCGGCACCTGTTTGAAAGAGACAAATGCACACAAACACACACAACAACGAACGAGAAACAAACACAGAGAGAGGACAAAGTGGTTATACAGAACTTGAGGACATTATCTACATGTAATTATCTACATAATTATAAATTTGTTGTGTTTTCTTTAACAATGTCAGAAGGAGAGAGGCACTGAGGCACCGTCTTCCGCCCCCCGACGCTCCTGCTGCGCCTCCTCCTTCTGACAGGAACTGCCTGCAGAACAAGCATGAATGATGCCTGAGTGGACACACGCAACTCACAAGTTCCTGGCTCTGTCAGCTCCTCTGCAGAGGGTTTCCCTAAGAAGGTGGACCTAGCAGGGTCACCGGGGGACGGGGAGCTGTGCCTCACGGCCCTCACTTCGCCGGAGAAACCCTCATGCAGAGTTCAGAAACTTGTGTGTTGAGTATGTCGCTGTGAGCCTCCACCATTTAACTAGTGGGTGAAGCCTGAACTGTCTAGAGACAGACCAGACCAGCTGCACAACACAGACACTTCAAACCTGAGGACAAATCTGAGAGAACAGAAAAAGGAAAGGAAACTTAGCTTAGAACCATGCAGCGCTACAGGAGACGGCAGCACTGCAGAGGTGAGGACCGGCACCTGTTTGAAAGAGACAAATGCACACAAACACACACAACAACGAACGAGAAACAAACACAGAGAGAGGACAAAGTGGTTATACAGAACTTGAGGACATTATCTACATGTAATTATCTACATAATTATAAATTTGTTGTGTTTTCTTTAACAATGTCAGAAGGAGAGAGGCACTGAGGCACCGTCTTCCGCCCCCCGACGCTCCTGCTGCGCCTCCTCCTTCTGACAGGAACTGCCTACAGAACAAGCATGAATGATGCCTGAGTGGACACACGCAACTCACAAGTTCCTGGCTCTGTCAGCTCCTCTGCAGAGGGTTTCCCTAAGAAGGTGGACCTAGCAGGGTCACCGGGGGACGGGGAGCTGTGCCTCACGGCCCTCACTTCGCCGGAGAAACCCTCATGCAGAGTTCAGAAACTTGTGTGTTGAGTATGTCGCTGTGAGCCTCCACCATTTAACTAGTGGGTGAAGCCTGAACTGTCTAGAGACAGACCAGACCAGCTGCACAACACAGACACTTCAAACCTGAGGACAAATCTGAGAGAACAGAAAAAGGAAAGGAAACTTAGCTTAGAACCATGCAGCGCTACAGGAGACGGCAGCACTGCAGAGGTGAGGACCGGCACCTGTTTGAAAGAGACAAATGCACACAAACACACACAACAACGAACGAGAAACAAACACAGAGAGAGGACAAAGTGGTTATACAGAACTTGAGGACATTATCTACATGTAATTATCTACATAATTATAAATTTGTTGTGTTTTCTTTAACAATGTCAGAAGGAGAGAGGCACTGAGGCACCGTCTTCCGCCCCCCGACGCTCCTGCTGCGCCTCCTCCTTCTGACAGGAACTGCCTACAGAACAAGCATGAATGATGCCTGAGTGGACACACGCAACTCACAAGTTCCTGGCTCTGTCAGCTCCTCTGCAGAGGGTTTCCCTAAGAAGGTGGACCTAGCAGGGTCACCGGGGGACGGGGAGCTGTGCCTCACGGCCCTCACTTCGCCGGAGAAACCCTCATGCAGAGTTCAGAAACTTGTGTGTTGAGTATGTCGCTGTGAGCCTCCACCATTTAACTAGTGGGTGAAGCCTGAACTGTCTAGAGACAGACCAGACCAGCTGCACAACACAGACACTGCAAACCTGAGGACAAATCTGAGAGAACAGAAAAAGGAAAGGAAACTTAGCTTAGAACCATGCAGCGCTACAGGAGACGGCAGCACTGCAGAGGTGAGGACCGGCACCTGTTTGAAAGAGACAAATGCACACAAACACACACAACAACGAACGAGAAACAAACACAGAGAGAGGACAAAGTGGTTATACAGAACTTGAGGACATTATCTACATGTAATTATCTACATAATTATAAATTTGTTGTGTTTTCTTTAACAATGTCAGAAGGAGAGAGGCACTGAGGCACCGTCTTCCGCCCCCCGACGCTCCTGCTGCGCCTCCTCCTTCTGACAGGAACTGCCTACAGAACAAGCATGAATGATGCCTGAGTGGACACACGCAACTCACAAGTTCCTGGCTCTGTCAGCTCCTCTGCAGAGGGTTTCCCTAAGAAGGTGGACCTAGCAGGGTCACCGGGGGACGGGGAGCTGTGCCTCACGGCCCTCACTTCGCCGGAGAAACCCTCATGCAGAGTTCAGAAACTTGTGTGTTGAGTATGTCGCTGTGAGCCTCCACCATTTAACTAGTGGGTGAAGCCTGAACTGTCTAGAGACAGACCAGACCAGCTGCACAACACAGACACTGCAAACCTGAGGACAAATCTGAGAGAACAGAAAAAGGAAAGGAAACTTAGCTTAGAACCATGCAGCGCTACAGGAGACGGCAGCACTGCAGAGGTGAGGACCGGCACCTGTTTGAAAGAGACAAATGCACACAAACACACACAACAACGAACGAGAAACAAACACAGAGAGAGGACAAAGTGGTTATACAGAACTTGAGGACATTATCTACATGTAATTATCTACATAATTATAAATTTGTTGTGTTTTCTTTAACAATGTCAGAAGGAGAGAGGCACTGAGGCACCGTCTTCCGCCCCCCAACGCTCCTGCTGCGCCTCCTCCTTCTGACAGGAACTGCCTACAGAACAAGCATGAATGATGCCTGAGTGGACACACGCAACTCACAAGTTCCTGGCTCTGTCAGCTCCTCTGCAGAGGGTTTCCCTAAGAAGGTGGACCTAGCAGGGTCACCGGGGGACGGGGAGCTGTGCCTCACGGCCCTCACTTCGCCGGAGAAACCCTCATGCAGAGTTCAGAAACTTGTGTGTTGAGTATGTCGCTGTGAGCCTCCACCATTTAACTAGTGGGTGAAGCCTGAACTGTCTAGAGACAGACCAGACCAGCTGCACAACACAGACACTGCAAACCTGAGGACAAATCTGAGAGAACAGAAAAAGGAAAGGAAACTTAGCTTAGAACCATGCAGCGCTACAGGAGACGGCAGCACTGCAGAGGTGAGGACCGGCACCTGTTTGAAAGAGACAAATGCACACAAACACACACAACAACGAACGAGAAACAAACACAGAGAGAGGACAAAGTGGTTATACAGAACTTGAGGACATTATCTACATGTAATTATCTACATAATTATAAATTTGTTGTGTTTTCTTTAACAATGTCAGAAGGAGAGAGGCACTGAGGCACCGTCTTCCGCCCCCCGACGCTCCTGCTGCGCCTCCTCCTTCTGACAGGAACTGCCTACAGAACAAGCATGAATGATGCCTGAGTGGACACACGCAACTCACAAGTTCCTGGCTCTGTCAGCTCCTCTGCAGAGGGTTTCCCTAAGAAGGTGGACCTAGCAGGGTCACCGGGGGACGGGGAGCTGTGCCTCACGGCCCTCACTTCGCCGGAGAAACCCTCATGCAGAGTTCAGAAACTTGTGTGTTGAGTATGTCGCTGTGAGCCTCCACCATTTAACTAGTGGGTGAAGCCTGAACTGTCTAGAGACAGACCAGACCAGCTGCACAACACAGACACTTCAAACCTGAGGACAAATCTGAGAGAACAGAAAAAGGAAAGGAAACTTAGCTTAGAACCATGCAGCGCTACAGGAGACGGCAGCACTGCAGAGGTGAGGACCGGCACCTGTTTGAAAGAGACAAATGCACACAAACACACACAACAACGAACGAGAAACAAACACAGAGAGAGGACAAAGTGGTTATACAGAACTTGAGGACATTATCTACATGTAATTATCTACATAATTATAAATTTGTTGTGTTTTCTTTAACAATGTCAGAAGGAGAGAGGCACTGAGGCACCGTCTTCCGCCCCCCGACGCTCCTGCTGCGCCTCCTCCTTCTGACAGGAACTGCCTACAGAACAAGCATGAATGATGCCTGAGTGGACACACGCAACTCACAAGTTCCTGGCTCTGTCAGCTCCTCTGCAGAGGGTTTCCCTAAGAAGGTGGACCTAGCAGGGTCACCGGGGGACGGGGAGCTGTGCCTCACGGCCCTCACTTCGCCGGAGAAACCCTCATGCAGAGTTCAGAAACTTGTGTGTTGAGTATGTCGCTGTGAGCCTCCACCATTTAACTAGTGGGTGAAGCCTGAACTGTCTAGAGACAGACCAGACCAGCTGCACAACACAGACACTGCAAACCTGAGGACAAATCTGAGAGAACAGAAAAAGGAAAGGAAACTTAGCTTAGAACCATGCAGCGCTACAGGAGACGGCAGCACTGCAGAGGTGAGGACCGGCACCTGTTTGAAAGAGACAAATGCACACAAACACACACAACAACGAACGAGAAACAAACACAGAGAGAGGACAAAGTGGTTATACAGAACTTGAGGACATTATCTACATGTAATTATCTACATAATTATAAATTTGTTGTGTTTTCTTTAACAATGTCAGAAGGAGAGAGGCACTGAGGCACCGTCTTCCGCCCCCCGACGCTCCTGCTGCGCCTCCTCCTTCTGACAGGAACTGCCTACAGAACAAGCATGAATGATGCCTGAGTGGACACACGCAACTCACAAGTTCCTGGCTCTGTCAGCTCCTCTGCAGAGGGTTTCCCTAAGAAGGTGGACCTAGCAGGGTCACCGGGGGACGGGGAGCTGTGCCTCACGGCCCTCACTTCGCCGGAGAAACCCTCATGCAGAGTTCAGAAACTTGTGCGTTGAGTATGTCGCTGTGAGCCTCCACCATTTAACTAGTGGGTGAAGCCTGAACTGTCTAGAGACAGACCAGACCAGCTGCACAACACAGACACTGCAAACCTGAGGACAAATCTGAGAGAACAGAAAAAGGAAAGGAAACTTAGCTTAGAACCATGCAGCGCTACAGGAGACGGCAGCACTGCAGAGGTGAGGACCGGCACCTGTTTGAAAGAGACAAATGCACACAAACACACACAACAACGAACGAGAAACAAACACAGAGAGAGGACAAAGTGGTTATACAGAACTTGAGGACATTATCTACATGTAATTATCTACATAATTATAAATTTGTTGTGTTTTCTTTAACAATGTCAGAAGGAGAGAGGCACTGAGGCACCGTCTTCCGCCCCCCGACGCTCCTGCTGCGCCTCCTCCTTCTGACAGGAACTGCCTACAGAACAAGCATGAATGATGCCTGAGTGGACACACGCAACTCACAAGTTCCTGGCTCTGTCAGCTCCTCTGCAGAGGGTTTCCCTAAGAAGGTGGACCTAGCAGGGTCACCGGGGGACGGGGAGCTGTGCCTCACGGCCCTCACTTCGCCGGAGAAACCCTCATGCAGAGTTCAGAAACTTGTGTGTTGAGTATGTCGCTGTGAGCCTCCACCATTTAACTAGTGGGTGAAGCCTGAACTGTCTAGAGACAGACCAGACCAGCTGCACAACACAGACACTTCAAACCTGAGGACAAATCTGAGAGAACAGAAAAAGGAAAGGAAACTTAGCTTAGAACCATGCAGCGCTACAGGAGACGGCAGCACTGCAGAGGTGAGGACCGGCACCTGTTTGAAAGAGACAAATGCACACAAACACACACAACAACGAACGAGAAACAAACACAGAGAGAGGACAAAGTGGTTATACAGAACTTGAGGACATTATCTACATGTAATTATCTACATAATTATAAATTTGTTGTGTTTTCTTTAACAATGTCAGAAGGAGAGAGGCACTGAGGCACCGTCTTCCGCCCCCCGACGCTCCTGCTGCGCCTCCTCCTTCTGACAGGAACTGCCTACAGAACAAGCATGAATGATGCCTGAGTGGACACACGCAACTCACAAGTTCCTGGCTCTGTCAGCTCCTCTGCAGAGGGTTTCCCTAAGAAGGTGGACCTAGCAGGGTCACCGGGGGACGGGGAGCTGTGCCTCACGGCCCTCACTTCGCCGGAGAAACCCTCATGCAGAGTTCAGAAACTTGTGTGTTGAGTATGTCGCTGTGAGCCTCCACCATTTAACTAGTGGGTGAAGCCTGAACTGTCTAGAGACAGACCAGACCAGCTGCACAACACAGACACTTCAAACCTGAGGACAAATCTGAGAGAACAGAAAAAGGAAAGGAAACTTAGCTTAGAACCATGCAGCGCTACAGGAGACGGCAGCACTGCAGAGGTGAGGACCGGCACCTGTTTGAAAGAGACAAATGCACACAAACACACACAACAACGAACGAGAAACAAACACAGAGAGAGGACAAAGTGGTTATACAGAACTTGAGGACATTATCTACATGTAATTATCTACATAATTATAAATTTGTTGTGTTTTCTTTAACAATGTCAGAAGGAGAGAGGCACTGAGGCACCGTCTTCCGCCCCCCGACGCTCCTGCTGCGCCTCCTCCTTCTGACAGGAACTGCCTGCAGAACAAGCATGAATGATGCCTGAGTGGACACACGCAACTCACAAGTTCCTGGCTCTGTCAGCTCCTCTGCAGAGGGTTTCCCTAAGAAGGTGGACCTAGCAGGGTCACCGGGGGACGGGGAGCTGTGCCTCACGGCCCTCACTTCGCCGGAGAAACCCTCATGCAGAGTTCAGAAACTTGTGTGTTGAGTATGTCGCTGTGAGCCTCCACCATTTAACTAGTGGGTGAAGCCTGAACTGTCTAGAGACAGACCAGACCAGCTGCACAACACAGACACTTCAAACCTGAGGACAAATCTGAGAGAACAGAAAAAGGAAAGGAAACTTAGCTTAGAACCATGCAGCGCTACAGGAGACGGCAGCACTGCAGAGGTGAGGACCGGCACCTGTTTGAAAGAGACAAATGCACACAAACACACACAACAACGAACGAGAAACAAACACAGAGAGAGGACAAAGTGGTTATACAGAACTTGAGGACATTATCTACATGTAATTATCTACATAATTATAAATTTGTTGTGTTTTCTTTAACAATGTCAGAAGGAGAGAGGCACTGAGGCACCGTCTTCCGCCCCCCGACGCTCCTGCTGCGCCTCCTCCTTCTGACAGGAACTGCCTACAGAACAAGCATGAATGATGCCTGAGTGGACACACGCAACTCACAAGTTCCTGGCTCTGTCAGCTCCTCTGCAGAGGGTTTCCCTAAGAAGGTGGACCTAGCAGGGTCACCGGGGGACGGGGAGCTGTGCCTCACGGCCCTCACTTCGCCGGAGAAACCCTCATGCAGAGTTCAGAAACTTGTGTGTTGAGTATGTCGCTGTGAGCCTCCACCATTTAACTAGTGGGTGAAGCCTGAACTGTCTAGAGACAGACCAGACCAGCTGCACAACACAGACACTGCAAACCTGAGGACAAATCTGAGAGAACAGAAAAAGGAAAGGAAACTTAGCTTAGAACCATGCAGCGCTACAGGAGACGGCAGCACTGCAGAGGTGAGGACCGGCACCTGTTTGAAAGAGACAAATGCACACAAACACACACAACAACGAACGAGAAACAAACACAGAGAGAGGACAAAGTGGTTATACAGAACTTGAGGACATTATCTACATGTAATTATCTACATAATTATAAATTTGTTGTGTTTTCTTTAACAATGTCAGAAGGAGAGAGGCACTGAGGCACCGTCTTCCGCCCCCCGACGCTCCTGCTGCGCCTCCTCCTTCTGACAGGAACTGCCTACAGAACAAGCATGAATGATGCCTGAGTGGACACACGCAACTCACAAGTTCCTGGCTCTGTCAGCTCCTCTGCAGAGGGTTTCCCTAAGAAGGTGGACCTAGCAGGGTCACCGGGGGACGGGGAGCTGTGCCTCACGGCCCTCACTTCGCCGGAGAAACCCTCATGCAGAGTTCAGAAACTTGTGTGTTGAGTATGTCGCTGTGAGCCTCCACCATTTAACTAGTGGGTGAAGCCTGAACTGTCTAGAGACAGACCAGACCAGCTGCACAACACAGACACTGCAAACCTGAGGACAAATCTGAGAGAACAGAAAAAGGAAAGGAAACTTAGCTTAGAACCATGCAGCGCTACAGGAGACGGCAGCACTGCAGAGGTGAGGACCGGCACCTGTTTGAAAGAGACAAATGCACACAAACACACACAACAACGAACGAGAAACAAACACAGAGAGAGGACAAAGTGGTTATACAGAACTTGAGGACATTATCTACATGTAATTATCTACATAATTATAAATTTGTTGTGTTTTCTTTAACAATGTCAGAAGGAGAGAGGCACTGAGGCACCGTCTTCCGCCCCCCGACGCTCCTGCTGCGCCTCCTCCTTCTGACAGGAACTGCCTACAGAACAAGCATGAATGATGCCTGAGTGGACACACGCAACTCACAAGTTCCTGGCTCTGTCAGCTCCTCTGCAGAGGGTTTCCCTAAGAAGGTGGACCTAGCAGGGTCACCGGGGGACGGGGAGCTGTGCCTCACGGCCCTCACTTCGCCGGAGAAACCCTCATGCAGAGTTCAGAAACTTGTGTGTTGAGTATGTCGCTGTGAGCCTCCACCATTTAACTAGTGGGTGAAGCCTGAACTGTCTAGAGACAGACCAGACCAGCTGCACAACACAGACACTGCAAACCTGAGGACAAATCTGAGAGAACAGAAAAAGGAAAGGAAACTTAGCTTAGAACCATGCAGCGCTACAGGAGACGGCAGCACTGCAGAGGTGAGGACCGGCACCTGTTTGAAAGAGACAAATGCACACAAACACACACAACAACGAACGAGAAACAAACACAGAGAGAGGACAAAGTGGTTATACAGAACTTGAGGACATTATCTACATGTAATTATCTACATAATTATAAATTTGTTGTGTTTTCTTTAACAATGTCAGAAGGAGAGAGGCACTGAGGCACCGTCTTCCGCCCCCCAACGCTCCTGCTGCGCCTCCTCCTTCTGACAGGAACTGCCTACAGAACAAGCATGAATGATGCCTGAGTGGACACACGCAACTCACAAGTTCCTGGCTCTGTCAGCTCCTCTGCAGAGGGTTTCCCTAAGAAGGTGGACCTAGCAGGGTCACCGGGGGACGGGGAGCTGTGCCTCACGGCCCTCACTTCGCCGGAGAAACCCTCATGCAGAGTTCAGAAACTTGTGTGTTGAGTATGTCGCTGTGAGCCTCCACCATTTAACTAGTGGGTGAAGCCTGAACTGTCTAGAGACAGACCAGACCAGCTGCACAACACAGACACTGCAAACCTGAGGACAAATCTGAGAGAACAGAAAAAGGAAAGGAAACTTAGCTTAGAACCATGCAGCGCTACAGGAGACGGCAGCACTGCAGAGGTGAGGACCGGCACCTGTTTGAAAGAGACAAATGCACACAAACACACACAACAACGAACGAGAAACAAACACAGAGAGAGGACAAAGTGGTTATACAGAACTTGAGGACATTATCTACATGTAATTATCTACATAATTATAAATTTGTTGTGTTTTCTTTAACAATGTCAGAAGGAGAGAGGCACTGAGGCACCGTCTTCCGCCCCCCGACGCTCCTGCTGCGCCTCCTCCTTCTGACAGGAACTGCCTACAGAACAAGCATGAATGATGCCTGAGTGGACACACGCAACTCACAAGTTCCTGGCTCTGTCAGCTCCTCTGCAGAGGGTTTCCCTAAGAAGGTGGACCTAGCAGGGTCACCGGGGGACGGGGAGCTGTGCCTCACGGCCCTCACTTCGCCGGAGAAACCCTCATGCAGAGTTCAGAAACTTGTGTGTTGAGTATGTCGCTGTGAGCCTCCACCATTTAACTAGTGGGTGAAGCCTGAACTGTCTAGAGACAGACCAGACCAGCTGCACAACACAGACACTGCAAACCTGAGGACAAATCTGAGAGAACAGAAAAAGGAAAGGAAACTTAGCTTAGAACCATGCAGCGCTACAGGAGACGGCAGCACTGCAGAGGTGAGGACCGGCACCTGTTTGAAAGAGACAAATGCACACAAACACACACAACAACGAACGAGAAACAAACACAGAGAGAGGACAAAGTGGTTATACAGAACTTGAGGACATTATCTACATGTAATTATCTACATAATTATAAATTTGTTGTGTTTTCTTTAACAATGTCAGAAGGAGAGAGGCACTGAGGCACCGTCTTCCGCCCCCCGACGCTCCTGCTGCGCCTCCTCCTTCTGACAGGAACTGCCTACAGAACAAGCATGAATGATGCCTGAGTGGACACACGCAACTCACAAGTTCCTGGCTCTGTCAGCTCCTCTGCAGAGGGTTTCCCTAAGAAGGTGGACCTAGCAGGGTCACCGGGGGACGGGGAGCTGTGCCTCACGGCCCTCACTTCGCCGGAGAAACCCTCATGCAGAGTTCAGAAACTTGTGTGTTGAGTATGTCGCTGTGAGCCTCCACCATTTAACTAGTGGGTGAAGCCTGAACTGTCTAGAGACAGACCAGACCAGCTGCACAACACAGACACTTCAAACCTGAGGACAAATCTGAGAGAACAGAAAAAGGAAAGGAAACTTAGCTTAGAACCATGCAGCGCTACAGGAGACGGCAGCACTGCAGAGGTGAGGACCGGCACCTGTTTGAAAGAGACAAATGCACACAAACACACACAACAACGAACGAGAAACAAACACAGAGAGAGGACAAAGTGGTTATACAGAACTTGAGGACATTATCTACATGTAATTATCTACATAATTATAAATTTGTTGTGTTTTCTTTAACAATGTCAGAAGGAGAGAGGCACTGAGGCACCGTCTTCCGCCCCCCGACGCTCCTGCTGCGCCTCCTCCTTCTGACAGGAACTGCCTACAGAACAAGCATGAATGATGCCTGAGTGGACACACGCAACTCACAAGTTCCTGGCTCTGTCAGCTCCTCTGCAGAGGGTTTCCCTAAGAAGGTGGACCTAGCAGGGTCACCGGGGGACGGGGAGCTGTGCCTCACGGCCCTCACTTCGCCGGAGAAACCCTCATGCAGAGTTCAGAAACTTGTGTGTTGAGTATGTCGCTGTGAGCCTCCACCATTTAACTAGTGGGTGAAGCCTGAACTGTCTAGAGACAGACCAGACCAGCTGCACAACACAGACACTTCAAACCTGAGGACAAATCTGAGAGAACAGAAAAAGGAAAGGAAACTTAGCTTAGAACCATGCAGCGCTACAGGAGACGGCAGCACTGCAGAGGTGAGGACCGGCACCTGTTTGAAAGAGACAAATGCACACAAACACACACAACAACGAACGAGAAACAAACACAGAGAGAGGACAAAGTGGTTATACAGAACTTGAGGACATTATCTACATGTAATTATCTACATAATTATAAATTTGTTGTGTTTTCTTTAACAATGTCAGAAGGAGAGAGGCACTGAGGCACCGTCTTCCGCCCCCCGACGCTCCTGCTGCGCCTCCTCCTTCTGACAGGAACTGCCTGCAGAACAAGCATGAATGATGCCTGAGTGGACACACGCAACTCACAAGTTCCTGGCTCTGTCAGCTCCTCTGCAGAGGGTTTCCCTAAGAAGGTGGACCTAGCAGGGTCACCGGGGGACGGGGAGCTGTGCCTCACGGCCCTCACTTCGCCGGAGAAACCCTCATGCAGAGTTCAGAAACTTGTGTGTTGAGTATGTCGCTGTGAGCCTCCACCATTTAACTAGTGGGTGAAGCCTGAACTGTCTAGAGACAGACCAGACCAGCTGCACAACACAGACACTTCAAACCTGAGGACAAATCTGAGAGAACAGAAAAAGGAAAGGAAACTTAGCTTAGAACCATGCAGCGCTACAGGAGACGGCAGCACTGCAGAGGTGAGGACCGGCACCTGTTTGAAAGAGACAAATGCACACAAACACACACAACAACGAACGAGAAACAAACACAGAGAGAGGACAAAGTGGTTATACAGAACTTGAGGACATTATCTACATGTAATTATCTACATAATTATAAATTTGTTGTGTTTTCTTTAACAATGTCAGAAGGAGAGAGGCACTGAGGCACCGTCTTCCGCCCCCCGACGCTCCTGCTGCGCCTCCTCCTTCTGACAGGAACTGCCTACAGAACAAGCATGAATGATGCCTGAGTGGACACACGCAACTCACAAGTTCCTGGCTCTGTCAGCTCCTCTGCAGAGGGTTTCCCTAAGAAGGTGGACCTAGCAGGGTCACCGGGGGACGGGGAGCTGTGCCTCACGGCCCTCACTTCGCCGGAGAAACCCTCATGCAGAGTTCAGAAACTTGTGTGTTGAGTATGTCGCTGTGAGCCTCCACCATTTAACTAGTGGGTGAAGCCTGAACTGTCTAGAGACAGACCAGACCAGCTGCACAACACAGACACTTCAAACCTGAGGACAAATCTGAGAGAACAGAAAAAGGAAAGGAAACTTAGCTTAGAACCATGCAGCGCTACAGGAGACGGCAGCACTGCAGAGGTGAGGACCGGCACCTGTTTGAAAGAGACAAATGCACACAAACACACACAACAACGAACGAGAAACAAACACAGAGAGAGGACAAAGTGGTTATACAGAACTTGAGGACATTATCTACATGTAATTATCTACATAATTATAAATTTGTTGTGTTTTCTTTAACAATGTCAGAAGGAGAGAGGCACTGAGGCACCGTCTTCCGCCCCCCGACGCTCCTGCTGCGCCTCCTCCTTCTGACAGGAACTGCCTACAGAACAAGCATGAATGATGCCTGAGTGGACACACGCAACTCACAAGTTCCTGGCTCTGTCAGCTCCTCTGCAGAGGGTTTCCCTAAGAAGGTGGACCTAGCAGGGTCACCGGGGGACGGGGAGCTGTGCCTCACGGCCCTCACTTCGCCGGAGAAACCCTCATGCAGAGTTCAGAAACTTGTGTGTTGAGTATGTCGCTGTGAGCCTCCACCATTTAACTAGTGGGTGAAGCCTGAACTGTCTAGAGACAGACCAGACCAGCTGCACAACACAGACACTTCAAACCTGAGGACAAATCTGAGAGAACAGAAAAAGGAAAGGAAACTTAGCTTAGAACCATGCAGCGCTACAGGAGACGGCAGCACTGCAGAGGTGAGGACCGGCACCTGTTTGAAAGAGACAAATGCACACAAACACACACAACAACGAACGAGAAACAAACACAGAGAGAGGACAAAGTGGTTATACAGAACTTGAGGACATTATCTACATGTAATTATCTACATAATTATAAATTTGTTGTGTTTTCTTTAACAATGTCAGAAGGAGAGAGGCACTGAGGCACCGTCTTCCGCCCCCCGACGCTCCTGCTGCGCCTCCTCCTTCTGACAGGAACTGCCTGCAGAACAAGCATGAATGATGCCTGAGTGGACACACGCAACTCACAAGTTCCTGGCTCTGTCAGCTCCTCTGCAGAGGGTTTCCCTAAGAAGGTGGACCTAGCAGGGTCACCGGGGGACGGGGAGCTGTGCCTCACGGCCCTCACTTCGCCGGAGAAACCCTCATGCAGAGTTCAGAAACTTGTGTGTTGAGTATGTCGCTGTGAGCCTCCACCATTTAACTAGTGGGTGAAGCCTGAACTGTCTAGAGACAGACCAGACCAGCTGCACAACACAGACACTTCAAACCTGAGGACAAATCTGAGAGAACAGAAAAAGGAAAGGAAACTTAGCTTAGAACCATGCAGCGCTACAGGAGACGGCAGCACTGCAGAGGTGAGGACCGGCACCTGTTTGAAAGAGACAAATGCACACAAACACACACAACAACGAACGAGAAACAAACACAGAGAGAGGACAAAGTGGTTATACAGAACTTGAGGACATTATCTACATGTAATTATCTACATAATTATAAATTTGTTGTGTTTTCTTTAACAATGTCAGAAGGAGAGAGGCACTGAGGCACCGTCTTCCGCCCCCCGACGCTCCTGCTGCGCCTCCTCCTTCTGACAGGAACTGCCTACAGAACAAGCATGAATGATGCCTGAGTGGACACACGCAACTCACAAGTTCCTGGCTCTGTCAGCTCCTCTGCAGAGGGTTTCCCTAAGAAGGTGGACCTAGCAGGGTCACCGGGGGACGGGGAGCTGTGCCTCACGGCCCTCACTTCGTCGGAGAAACCCTCATGCAGAGTTCAGAAACTTGTGTGTTGAGTATGTCGCTGTGAGCCTCCACCATTTAACTAGTGGGTGAAGCCTGAACTGTCTAGAGACAGACCAGACCAGCTGCACAACACAGACACTTCAAACCTGAGGACAAATCTGAGAGAACAGAAAAAGGAAAGGAAACTTAGCTTAGAACCATGCAGCGCTACAGGAGACGGCAGCACTGCAGAGGTGAGGACCGGCACCTGTTTGAAAGAGACAAATGCACACAAACACACACAACAACGAACGAGAAACAAACACAGAGAGAGGACAAAGTGGTTATACAGAACTTGAGGACATTATCTACATGTAATTATCTACATAATTATAAATTTGTTGTGTTTTCTTTAACAATGTCAGAAGGAGAGAGGCACTGAGGCACCGTCTTCCGCCCCCCGACGCTCCTGCTGCGCCTCCTCCTTCTGACAGGAACTGCCTACAGAACAAGCATGAATGATGCCTGAGTGGACACACGCAACTCACAAGTTCCTGGCTCTGTCAGCTCCTCTGCAGAGGGTTTCCCTAAGAAGGTGGACCTAGCAGGGTCACCGGGGGACGGGGAGCTGTGCCTCACGGCCCTCACTTCGCCGGAGAAACCCTCATGCAGAGTTCAGAAACTTGTGTGTTGAGTATGTCGCTGTGAGCCTCCACCATTTAACTAGTGGGTGAAGCCTGAACTGTCTAGAGACAGACCAGACCAGCTGCACAACACAGACACTTCAAACCTGAGGACAAATCTGAGAGAACAGAAAAAGGAAAGGAAACTTAGCTTAGAACCATGCAGCGCTACAGGAGACGGCAGCACTGCAGAGGTGAGGACCGGCACCTGTTTGAAAGAGACAAATGCACACAAACACACACAACAACGAACGAGAAACAAACACAGAGAGAGGACAAAGTGGTTATACAGAACTTGAGGACATTATCTACATGTAATTATCTACATAATTATAAATTTGTTGTGTTTTCTTTAACAATGTCAGAAGGAGAGAGGCACTGAGGCACCGTCTTCCGCCCCCAGACGCTCCTGCTGCGCCTCCTCCTTCTGACAGGAACTGCCTGCAGAACAAGCATGAATGATGCCTGAGTGGACACACGCAACTCACAAGTTCCTGGCTCTGTCAGCTCCTCTGCAGAGGGTTTCCCTAAGAAGGTGGACCTAGCAGGGTCACCGGGGGACGGGGAGCTGTGCCTCACGGCCCTCACTTCGCCGGAGAAACCCTCATGCAGAGTTCAGAAACTTGTGTGTTGAGTATGTCGCTGTGAGCCTCCACCATTTAACTAGTGGGTGAAGCCTGAACTGTCTAGAGACAGACCAGACCAGCTGCACAACACAGACACTTCAAACCTGAGGACAAATCTGAGAGAACAGAAAAAGGAAAGGAAACTTAGCTTAGAACCATGCAGCGCTACAGGAGACGGCAGCACTGCAGAGGTGAGGACCGGCACCTGTTTGAAAGAGACAAATGCACACAAACACACACAACAACGAACGAGAAACAAACACAGAGAGAGGACAAAGTGGTTATACAGAACTTGAGGACATTATCTACATGTAATTATCTACATAATTATAAATTTGTTGTGTTTTCTTTAACAATGTCAGAAGGAGAGAGGCACTGAGGCACCGTCTTCCGCCCCCCGACGCTCCTGCTGCGCCTCCTCCTTCTGACAGGAACTGCCTACAGAACAAGCATGAATGATGCCTGAGTGGACACACGCAACTCACAAGTTCCTGGCTCTGTCAGCTCCTCTGCAGAGGGTTTCCCTAAGAAGGTGGACCTAGCAGGGTCACCGGGGGACGGGGAGCTGTGCCTCACGGCCCTCACTTCGCCGGAGAAACCCTCATGCAGAGTTCAGAAACTTGTGTGTTGAGTATGTCGCTGTGAGCCTCCACCATTTAACTAGTGGGTGAAGCCTGAACTGTCTAGAGACAGACCAGACCAGCTGCACAACACAGACACTGCAAACCTGAGGACAAATCTGAGAGAACAGAAAAAGGAAAGGAAACTTAGCTTAGAACCATGCAGCGCTACAGGAGACGGCAGCACTGCAGAGGTGAGGACCGGCACCTGTTTGAAAGAGACAAATGCACACAAACACACACAACAACGAACGAGAAACAAACACAGAGAGAGGACAAAGTGGTTATACAGAACTTGAGGACATTATCTACATGTAATTATCTACATAATTATAAATTTGTTGTGTTTTCTTTAACAATGTCAGAAGGAGAGAGGCACTGAGGCACCGTCTTCCGCCCCCCGACGCTCCTGCTGCGCCTCCTCCTTCTGACAGGAACTGCCTACAGAACAAGCATGAATGATGCCTGAGTGGACACACGCAACTCACAAGTTCCTGGCTCTGTCAGCTCCTCTGCAGAGGGTTTCCCTAAGAAGGTGGACCTAGCAGGGTCACCGGGGGACGGGGAGCTGTGCCTCACGGCCCTCACTTCGCCGGAGAAACCCTCATGCAGAGTTCAGAAACTTGTGTGTTGAGTATGTCGCTGTGAGCCTCCACCATTTAACTAGTGGGTGAAGCCTGAACTGTCTAGAGACAGACCAGACCAGCTGCACAACACAGACACTGCAAACCTGAGGACAAATCTGAGAGAACAGAAAAAGGAAAGGAAACTTAGCTTAGAACCATGCAGCGCTACAGGAGACGGCAGCACTGCAGAGGTGAGGACCGGCACCTGTTTGAAAGAGACAAATGCACACAAACACACACAACAACGAACGAGAAACAAACACAGAGAGAGGACAAAGTGGTTATACAGAACTTGAGGACATTATCTACATGTAATTATCTACATAATTATAAATTTGTTGTGTTTTCTTTAACAATGTCAGAAGGAGAGAGGCACTGAGGCACCGTCTTCCGCCCCCCAACGCTCCTGCTGCGCCTCCTCCTTCTGACAGGAACTGCCTACAGAACAAGCATGAATGATGCCTGAGTGGACACACGCAACTCACAAGTTCCTGGCTCTGTCAGCTCCTCTGCAGAGGGTTTCCCTAAGAAGGTGGACCTAGCAGGGTCACCGGGGGACGGGGAGCTGTGCCTCACGGCCCTCACTTCGCCGGAGAAACCCTCATGCAGAGTTCAGAAACTTGTGTGTTGAGTATGTCGCTGTGAGCCTCCACCATTTAACTAGTGGGTGAAGCCTGAACTGTCTAGAGACAGACCAGACCAGCTGCACAACACAGACACTGCAAACCTGAGGACAAATCTGAGAGAACAGAAAAAGGAAAGGAAACTTAGCTTAGAACCATGCAGCGCTACAGGAGACGGCAGCACTGCAGAGGTGAGGACCGGCACCTGTTTGAAAGAGACAAATGCACACAAACACACACAACAACGAACGAGAAACAAACACAGAGAGAGGACAAAGTGGTTATACAGAACTTGAGGACATTATCTACATGTAATTATCTACATAATTATAAATTTGTTGTGTTTTCTTTAACAATGTCAGAAGGAGAGAGGCACTGAGGCACCGTCTTCCGCCCCCCGACGCTCCTGCTGCGCCTCCTCCTTCTGACAGGAACTGCCTACAGAACAAGCATGAATGATGCCTGAGTGGACACACGCAACTCACAAGTTCCTGGCTCTGTCAGCTCCTCTGCAGAGGGTTTCCCTAAGAAGGTGGACCTAGCAGGGTCACCGGGGGACGGGGAGCTGTGCCTCACGGCCCTCACTTCGCCGGAGAAACCCTCATGCAGAGTTCAGAAACTTGTGTGTTGAGTATGTCGCTGTGAGCCTCCACCATTTAACTAGTGGGTGAAGCCTGAACTGTCTAGAGACAGACCAGACCAGCTGCACAACACAGACACTGCAAACCTGAGGACAAATCTGAGAGAACAGAAAAAGGAAAGGAAACTTAGCTTAGAACCATGCAGCGCTACAGGAGACGGCAGCACTGCAGAGGTGAGGACCGGCACCTGTTTGAAAGAGACAAATGCACACAAACACACACAACAACGAACGAGAAACAAACACAGAGAGAGGACAAAGTGGTTATACAGAACTTGAGGACATTATCTACATGTAATTATCTACATAATTATAAATTTGTTGTGTTTTCTTTAACAATGTCAGAAGGAGAGAGGCACTGAGGCACCGTCTTCCGCCCCCAGACGCTCCTGCTGCGCCTCCTCCTTCTGACAGGAACTGCCTGCAGAACAAGCATGAATGATGCCTGAGTGGACACACGCAACTCACAAGTTCCTGGCTCTGTCAGCTCCTCTGCAGAGGGTTTCCCTAAGAAGGTGGACCTAGCAGGGTCACCGGGGGACGGGGAGCTGTGCCTCACGGCCCTCACTTCGCCGGAGAAACCCTCATGCAGAGTTCAGAAACTTGTGTGTTGAGTATGTCGCTGTGAGCCTCCACCATTTAACTAGTGGGTGAAGCCTGAACTGTCTAGAGACAGACCAGACCAGCTGCACAACACAGACACTTCAAACCTGAGGACAAATCTGAGAGAACAGAAAAAGGAAAGGAAACTTAGCTTAGAACCATGCAGCGCTACAGGAGACGGCAGCACTGCAGAGGTGAGGACCGGCACCTGTTTGAAAGAGACAAATGCACACAAACACACACAACAACGAACGAGAAACAAACACAGAGAGAGGACAAAGTGGTTATACAGAACTTGAGGACATTATCTACATGTAATTATCTACATAATTATAAATTTGTTGTGTTTTCTTTAACAATGTCAGAAGGAGAGAGGCACTGAGGCACCGTCTTCCGCCCCCCGACGCTCCTGCTGCGCCTCCTCCTTCTGACAGGAACTGCCTACAGAACAAGCATGAATGATGCCTGAGTGGACACACGCAACTCACAAGTTCCTGGCTCTGTCAGCTCCTCTGCAGAGGGTTTCCCTAAGAAGGTGGACCTAGCAGGGTCACCGGGGGACGGGGAGCTGTGCCTCACGGCCCTCACTTCGCCGGAGAAACCCTCATGCAGAGTTCAGAAACTTGTGTGTTGAGTATGTCGCTGTGAGCCTCCACCATTTAACTAGTGGGTGAAGCCTGAACTGTCTAGAGACAGACCAGACCAGCTGCACAACACAGACACTGCAAACCTGAGGACAAATCTGAGAGAACAGAAAAAGGAAAGGAAACTTAGCTTAGAACCATGCAGCGCTACAGGAGACGGCAGCACTGCAGAGGTGAGGACCGGCACCTGTTTGAAAGAGACAAATGCACACAAACACACACAACAACGAACGAGAAACAAACACAGAGAGAGGACAAAGTGGTTATACAGAACTTGAGGACATTATCTACATGTAATTATCTACATAATTATAAATTTGTTGTGTTTTCTTTAACAATGTCAGAAGGAGAGAGGCACTGAGGCACCGTCTTCCGCCCCCCGACGCTCCTGCTGCGCCTCCTCCTTCTGACAGGAACTGCCTACAGAACAAGCATGAATGATGCCTGAGTGGACACACGCAACTCACAAGTTCCTGGCTCTGTCAGCTCCTCTGCAGAGGGTTTCCCTAAGAAGGTGGACCTAGCAGGGTCACCGGGGGACGGGGAGCTGTGCCTCACGGCCCTCACTTCGCCGGAGAAACCCTCATGCAGAGTTCAGAAACTTGTGTGTTGAGTATGTCGCTGTGAGCCTCCACCATTTAACTAGTGGGTGAAGCCTGAACTGTCTAGAGACAGACCAGACCAGCTGCACAACACAGACACTGCAAACCTGAGGACAAATCTGAGAGAACAGAAAAAGGAAAGGAAACTTAGCTTAGAACCATGCAGCGCTACAGGAGACGGCAGCACTGCAGAGGTGAGGACCGGCACCTGTTTGAAAGAGACAAATGCACACAAACACACACAACAACGAACGAGAAACAAACACAGAGAGAGGACAAAGTGGTTATACAGAACTTGAGGACATTATCTACATGTAATTATCTACATAATTATAAATTTGTTGTGTTTTCTTTAACAATGTCAGAAGGAGAGAGGCACTGAGGCACCGTCTTCCGCCCCCCAACGCTCCTGCTGCGCCTCCTCCTTCTGACAGGAACTGCCTACAGAACAAGCATGAATGATGCCTGAGTGGACACACGCAACTCACAAGTTCCTGGCTCTGTCAGCTCCTCTGCAGAGGGTTTCCCTAAGAAGGTGGACCTAGCAGGGTCACCGGGGGACGGGGAGCTGTGCCTCACGGCCCTCACTTCGCCGGAGAAACCCTCATGCAGAGTTCAGAAACTTGTGTGTTGAGTATGTCGCTGTGAGCCTCCACCATTTAACTAGTGGGTGAAGCCTGAACTGTCTAGAGACAGACCAGACCAGCTGCACAACACAGACACTGCAAACCTGAGGACAAATCTGAGAGAACAGAAAAAGGAAAGGAAACTTAGCTTAGAACCATGCAGCGCTACAGGAGACGGCAGCACTGCAGAGGTGAGGACCGGCACCTGTTTGAAAGAGACAAATGCACACAAACACACACAACAACGAACGAGAAACAAACACAGAGAGAGGACAAAGTGGTTATACAGAACTTGAGGACATTATCTACATGTAATTATCTACATAATTATAAATTTGTTGTGTTTTCTTTAACAATGTCAGAAGGAGAGAGGCACTGAGGCACCGTCTTCCGCCCCCCGACGCTCCTGCTGCGCCTCCTCCTTCTGACAGGAACTGCCTACAGAACAAGCATGAATGATGCCTGAGTGGACACACGCAACTCACAAGTTCCTGGCTCTGTCAGCTCCTCTGCAGAGGGTTTCCCTAAGAAGGTGGACCTAGCAGGGTCACCGGGGGACGGGGAGCTGTGCCTCACGGCCCTCACTTCGCCGGAGAAACCCTCATGCAGAGTTCAGAAACTTGTGTGTTGAGTATGTCGCTGTGAGCCTCCACCATTTAACTAGTGGGTGAAGCCTGAACTGTCTAGAGACAGACCAGACCAGCTGCACAACACAGACACTGCAAACCTGAGGACAAATCTGAGAGAACAGAAAAAGGAAAGGAAACTTAGCTTAGAACCATGCAGCGCTACAGGAGACGGCAGCACTGCAGAGGTGAGGACCGGCACCTGTTTGAAAGAGACAAATGCACACAAACACACACAACAACGAACGAGAAACAAACACAGAGAGAGGACAAAGTGGTTATACAGAACTTGAGGACATTATCTACATGTAATTATCTACATAATTATAAATTTGTTGTGTTTTCTTTAACAATGTCAGAAGGAGAGAGGCACTGAGGCACCGTCTTCCGCCCCCCGACGCTCCTGCTGCGCCTCCTCCTTCTGACAGGAACTGCCTACAGAACAAGCATGAATGATGCCTGAGTGGACACACGCAACTCACAAGTTCCTGGCTCTGTCAGCTCCTCTGCAGAGGGTTTCCCTAAGAAGGTGGACCTAGCAGGGTCACCGGGGGACGGGGAGCTGTGCCTCACGGCCCTCACTTCGCCGGAGAAACCCTCATGCAGAGTTCAGAAACTTGTGCGTTGAGTATGTCGCTGTGAGCCTCCACCATTTAACTAGTGGGTGAAGCCTGAACTGTCTAGAGACAGACCAGACCAGCTGCACAACACAGACACTGCAAACCTGAGGACAAATCTGAGAGAACAGAAAAAGGAAAGGAAACTTAGCTTAGAACCATGCAGCGCTACAGGAGACGGCAGCACTGCAGAGGTGAGGACCGGCACCTGTTTGAAAGAGACAAATGCACACAAACACACACAACAACGAACGAGAAACAAACACAGAGAGAGGACAAAGTGGTTATACAGAACTTGAGGACATTATCTACATGTAATTATCTACATAATTATAAATTTGTTGTGTTTTCTTTAACAATGTCAGAAGGAGAGAGGCACTGAGGCACCGTCTTCCGCCCCCCGACGCTCCTGCTGCGCCTCCTCCTTCTGACAGGAACTGCCTACAGAACAAGCATGAATGATGCCTGAGTGGACACACGCAACTCACAAGTTCCTGGCTCTGTCAGCTCCTCTGCAGAGGGTTTCCCTAAGAAGGTGGACCTAGCAGGGTCACCGGGGGACGGGGAGCTGTGCCTCACGGCCCTCACTTCGCCGGAGAAACCCTCATGCAGAGTTCAGAAACTTGTGTGTTGAGTATGTCGCTGTGAGCCTCCACCATTTAACTAGTGGGTGAAGCCTGAACTGTCTAGAGACAGACCAGACCAGCTGCACAACACAGACACTGCAAACCTGAGGACAAATCTGAGAGAACAGAAAAAGGAAAGGAAACTTAGCTTAGAACCATGCAGCGCTACAGGAGACGGCAGCACTGCAGAGGTGAGGACCGGCACCTGTTTGAAAGAGACAAATGCACACAAACACACACAACAACGAACGAGAAACAAACACAGAGAGAGGACAAAGTGGTTATACAGAACTTGAGGACATTATCTACATGTAATTATCTACATAATTATAAATTTGTTGTGTTTTCTTTAACAATGTCAGAAGGAGAGAGGCACTGAGGCACCGTCTTCCGCCCCCCGACGCTCCTGCTGCGCCTCCTCCTTCTGACAGGAACTGCCTACAGAACAAGCATGAATGATGCCTGAGTGGACACACGCAACTCACAAGTTCCTGGCTCTGTCAGCTCCTCTGCAGAGGGTTTCCCTAAGAAGGTGGACCTAGCAGGGTCACCGGGGGACGGGGAGCTGTGCCTCACGGCCCTCACTTCGTCGGAGAAACCCTCATGCAGAGTTCAGAAACTTGTGTGTTGAGTATGTCGCTGTGAGCCTCCACCATTTAACTAGTGGGTGAAGCCTGAACTGTCTAGAGACAGACCAGACCAGCTGCACAACACAGACACTGCAAACCTGAGGACAAATCTGAGAGAACAGAAAAAGGAAAGGAAACTTAGCTTAGAACCATGCAGCGCTACAGGAGACGGCAGCACTGCAGAGGTGAGGACCGGCACCTGTTTGAAAGAGACAAATGCACACAAACACACACAACAACGAACGAGAAACAAACACAGAGAGAGGACAAAGTGGTTATACAGAACTTGAGGACATTATCTACATGTAATTATCTACATAATTATAAATTTGTTGTGTTTTCTTTAACAATGTCAGAAGGAGAGAGGCACTGAGGCACCGTCTTCCGCCCCCCGACGCTCCTGCTGCGCCTCCTCCTTCTGACAGGAACTGCCTACAGAACAAGCATGAATGATGCCTGAGTGGACACACGCAACTCACAAGTTCCTGGCTCTGTCAGCTCCTCTGCAGAGGGTTTCCCTAAGAAGGTGGACCTAGCAGGGTCACCGGGGGACGGGGAGCTGTGCCTCACGGCCCTCACTTCGTCGGAGAAACCCTCATGCAGAGTTCAGAAACTTGTGCGTTGAGTATGTCGCTGTGAGCCTCCACCATTTAACTAGTGGGTGAAGCCTGAACTGTCTAGAGACAGACCAGACCAGCTGCACAACACAGACACTGCAAACCTGAGGACAAATCTGAGAGAACAGAAAAAGGAAAGGAAACTTAGCTTAGAACCATGCAGCGCTACAGGAGACGGCAGCACTGCAGAGGTGAGGACCGGCACCTGTTTGAAAGAGACAAATGCACACAAACACACACAACAACGAACGAGAAACAAACACAGAGAGAGGACAAAGTGGTTATACAGAACTTGAGGACATTATCTACATGTAATTATCTACATAATTATAAATTTGTTGTGTTTTCTTTAACAATGTCAGAAGGAGAGAGGCACTGAGGCACCGTCTTCCGCCCCCCGACGCTCCTGCTGCGCCTCCTCCTTCTGACAGGAACTGCCTACAGAACAAGCATGAATGATGCCTGAGTGGACACACGCAACTCACAAGTTCCTGGCTCTGTCAGCTCCTCTGCAGAGGGTTTCCCTAAGAAGGTGGACCTAGCAGGGTCACCGGGGGACGGGGAGCTGTGCCTCACGGCCCTCACTTCGCCGGAGAAACCCTCATGCAGAGTTCAGAAACTTGTGTGTTGAGTATGTCGCTGTGAGCCTCCACCATTTAACTAGTGGGTGAAGCCTGAACTGTCTAGAGACAGACCAGACCAGCTGCACAACACAGACACTGCAAACCTGAGGACAAATCTGAGAGAACAGAAAAAGGAAAGGAAACTTAGCTTAGAACCATGCAGCGCTACAGGAGACGGCAGCACTGCAGAGGTGAGGACCGGCACCTGTTTGAAAGAGACAAATGCACACAAACACACACAACAACGAACGAGAAACAAACACAGAGAGAGGACAAAGTGGTTATACAGAACTTGAGGACATTATCTACATGTAATTATCTACATAATTATAAATTTGTTGTGTTTTCTTTAACAATGTCAGAAGGAGAGAGGCACTGAGGCACCGTCTTCCGCCCCCCGACGCTCCTGCTGCGCCTCCTCCTTCTGACAGGAACTGCCTACAGAACAAGCATGAATGATGCCTGAGTGGACACACGCAACTCACAAGTTCCTGGCTCTGTCAGCTCCTCTGCAGAGGGTTTCCCTAAGAAGGTGGACCTAGCAGGGTCACCGGGGGACGGGGAGCTGTGCCTCACGGCCCTCACTTCGCCGGAGAAACCCTCATGCAGAGTTCAGAAACTTGTGTGTTGAGTATGTCGCTGTGAGCCTCCACCATTTAACTAGTGGGTGAAGCCTGAACTGTCTAGAGACAGACCAGACCAGCTGCACAACACAGACACTGCAAACCTGAGGACAAATCTGAGAGAACAGAAAAAGGAAAGGAAACTTAGCTTAGAACCATGCAGCGCTACAGGAGACGGCAGCACTGCAGAGGTGAGGACCGGCACCTGTTTGAAAGAGACAAATGCACACAAACACACACAACAACGAACGAGAAACAAACACAGAGAGAGGACAAAGTGGTTATACAGAACTTGAGGACATTATCTACATGTAATTATCTACATAATTATAAATTTGTTGTGTTTTCTTTAACAATGTCAGAAGGAGAGAGGCACTGAGGCACCGTCTTCCGCCCCCCAACGCTCCTGCTGCGCCTCCTCCTTCTGACAGGAACTGCCTACAGAACAAGCATGAATGATGCCTGAGTGGACACACGCAACTCACAAGTTCCTGGCTCTGTCAGCTCCTCTGCAGAGGGTTTCCCTAAGAAGGTGGACCTAGCAGGGTCACCGGGGGACGGGGAGCTGTGCCTCACGGCCCTCACTTCGCCGGAGAAACCCTCATGCAGAGTTCAGAAACTTGTGTGTTGAGTATGTCGCTGTGAGCCTCCACCATTTAACTAGTGGGTGAAGCCTGAACTGTCTAGAGACAGACCAGACCAGCTGCACAACACAGACACTGCAAACCTGAGGACAAATCTGAGAGAACAGAAAAAGGAAAGGAAACTTAGCTTAGAACCATGCAGCGCTACAGGAGACGGCAGCACTGCAGAGGTGAGGACCGGCACCTGTTTGAAAGAGACAAATGCACACAAACACACACAACAACGAACGAGAAACAAACACAGAGAGAGGACAAAGTGGTTATACAGAACTTGAGGACATTATCTACATGTAATTATCTACATAATTATAAATTTGTTGTGTTTTCTTTAACAATGTCAGAAGGAGAGAGGCACTGAGGCACCGTCTTCCGCCCCCCGACGCTCCTGCTGCGCCTCCTCCTTCTGACAGGAACTGCCTACAGAACAAGCATGAATGATGCCTGAGTGGACACACGCAACTCACAAGTTCCTGGCTCTGTCAGCTCCTCTGCAGAGGGTTTCCCTAAGAAGGTGGACCTAGCAGGGTCACCGGGGGACGGGGAGCTGTGCCTCACGGCCCTCACTTCGCCGGAGAAACCCTCATGCAGAGTTCAGAAACTTGTGCGTTGAGTATGTCGCTGTGAGCCTCCACCATTTAACTAGTGGGTGAAGCCTGAACTGTCTAGAGACAGACCAGACCAGCTGCACAACACAGACACTGCAAACCTGAGGACAAATCTGAGAGAACAGAAAAAGGAAAGGAAACTTAGCTTAGAACCATGCAGCGCTACAGGAGACGGCAGCACTGCAGAGGTGAGGACCGGCACCTGTTTGAAAGAGACAAATGCACACAAACACACACAACAACGAACGAGAAACAAACACAGAGAGAGGACAAAGTGGTTATACAGAACTTGAGGACATTATCTACATGTAATTATCTACATAATTATAAATTTGTTGTGTTTTCTTTAACAATGTCAGAAGGAGAGAGGCACTGAGGCACCGTCTTCCGCCCCCCGACGCTCCTGCTGCGCCTCCTCCTTCTGACAGGAACTGCCTACAGAACAAGCATGAATGATGCCTGAGTGGACACACGCAACTCACAAGTTCCTGGCTCTGTCAGCTCCTCTGCAGAGGGTTTCCCTAAGAAGGTGGACCTAGCAGGGTCACCGGGGGACGGGGAGCTGTGCCTCACGGCCCTCACTTCGCCGGAGAAACCCTCATGCAGAGTTCAGAAACTTGTGTGTTGAGTATGTCGCTGTGAGCCTCCACCATTTAACTAGTGGGTGAAGCCTGAACTGTCTAGAGACAGACCAGACCAGCTGCACAACACAGACACTTCAAACCTGAGGACAAATCTGAGAGAACAGAAAAAGGAAAGGAAACTTAGCTTAGAACCATGCAGCGCTACAGGAGACGGCAGCACTGCAGAGGTGAGGACCGGCACCTGTTTGAAAGAGACAAATGCACACAAACACACACAACAACGAACGAGAAACAAACACAGAGAGAGGACAAAGTGGTTATACAGAACTTGAGGACATTATCTACATGTAATTATCTACATAATTATAAATTTGTTGTGTTTTCTTTAACAATGTCAGAAGGAGAGAGGCACTGAGGCACCGTCTTCCGCCCCCCGACGCTCCTGCTGCGCCTCCTCCTTCTGACAGGAACTGCCTACAGAACAAGCATGAATGATGCCTGAGTGGACACACGCAACTCACAAGTTCCTGGCTCTGTCAGCTCCTCTGCAGAGGGTTTCCCTAAGAAGGTGGACCTAGCAGGGTCACCGGGGGACGGGGAGCTGTGCCTCACGGCCCTCACTTCGCCGGAGAAACCCTCATGCAGAGTTCAGAAACTTGTGTGTTGAGTATGTCGCTGTGAGCCTCCACCATTTAACTAGTGGGTGAAGCCTGAACTGTCTAGAGACAGACCAGACCAGCTGCACAACACAGACACTTCAAACCTGAGGACAAATCTGAGAGAACAGAAAAAGGAAAGGAAACTTAGCTTAGAACCATGCAGCGCTACAGGAGACGGCAGCACTGCAGAGGTGAGGACCGGCACCTGTTTGAAAGAGACAAATGCACACAAACACACACAACAACGAACGAGAAACAAACACAGAGAGAGGACAAAGTGGTTATACAGAACTTGAGGACATTATCTACATGTAATTATCTACATAATTATAAATTTGTTGTGTTTTCTTTAACAATGTCAGAAGGAGAGAGGCACTGAGGCACCGTCTTCCGCCCCCCGACGCTCCTGCTGCGCCTCCTCCTTCTGACAGGAACTGCCTGCAGAACAAGCATGAATGATGCCTGAGTGGACACACGCAACTCACAAGTTCCTGGCTCTGTCAGCTCCTCTGCAGAGGGTTTCCCTAAGAAGGTGGACCTAGCAGGGTCACCGGGGGACGGGGAGCTGTGCCTCACGGCCCTCACTTCGCCGGAGAAACCCTCATGCAGAGTTCAGAAACTTGTGTGTTGAGTATGTCGCTGTGAGCCTCCACCATTTAACTAGTGGGTGAAGCCTGAACTGTCTAGAGACAGACCAGACCAGCTGCACAACACAGACACTTCAAACCTGAGGACAAATCTGAGAGAACAGAAAAAGGAAAGGAAACTTAGCTTAGAACCATGCAGCGCTACAGGAGACGGCAGCACTGCAGAGGTGAGGACCGGCACCTGTTTGAAAGAGACAAATGCACACAAACACACACAACAACGAACGAGAAACAAACACAGAGAGAGGACAAAGTGGTTATACAGAACTTGAGGACATTATCTACATGTAATTATCTACATAATTATAAATTTGTTGTGTTTTCTTTAACAATGTCAGAAGGAGAGAGGCACTGAGGCACCGTCTTCCGCCCCCCGACGCTCCTGCTGCGCCTCCTCCTTCTGACAGGAACTGCCTACAGAACAAGCATGAATGATGCCTGAGTGGACACACGCAACTCACAAGTTCCTGGCTCTGTCAGCTCCTCTGCAGAGGGTTTCCCTAAGAAGGTGGACCTAGCAGGGTCACCGGGGGACGGGGAGCTGTGCCTCACGGCCCTCACTTCGCCGGAGAAACCCTCATGCAGAGTTCAGAAACTTGTGTGTTGAGTATGTCGCTGTGAGCCTCCACCATTTAACTAGTGGGTGAAGCCTGAACTGTCTAGAGACAGACCAGACCAGCTGCACAACACAGACACTTCAAACCTGAGGACAAATCTGAGAGAACAGAAAAAGGAAAGGAAACTTAGCTTAGAACCATGCAGCGCTACAGGAGACGGCAGCACTGCAGAGGTGAGGACCGGCACCTGTTTGAAAGAGACAAATGCACACAAACACACACAACAACGAACGAGAAACAAACACAGAGAGAGGACAAAGTGGTTATACAGAACTTGAGGACATTATCTACATGTAATTATCTACATAATTATAAATTTGTTGTGTTTTCTTTAACAATGTCAGAAGGAGAGAGGCACTGAGGCACCGTCTTCCGCCCCCCAACGCTCCTGCTGCGCCTCCTCCTTCTGACAGGAACTGCCTACAGAACAAGCATGAATGATGCCTGAGTGGACACACGCAACTCACAAGTTCCTGGCTCTGTCAGCTCCTCTGCAGAGGGTTTCCCTAAGAAGGTGGACCTAGCAGGGTCACCGGGGGACGGGGAGCTGTGCCTCACGGCCCTCACTTCGCCGGAGAAACCCTCATGCAGAGTTCAGAAACTTGTGTGTTGAGTATGTCGCTGTGAGCCTCCACCATTTAACTAGTGGGTGAAGCCTGAACTGTCTAGAGACAGACCAGACCAGCTGCACAACACAGACACTGCAAACCTGAGGACAAATCTGAGAGAACAGAAAAAGGAAAGGAAACTTAGCTTAGAACCATGCAGCGCTACAGGAGACGGCAGCACTGCAGAGGTGAGGACCGGCACCTGTTTGAAAGAGACAAATGCACACAAACACACACAACAACGAACGAGAAACAAACACAGAGAGAGGACAAAGTGGTTATACAGAACTTGAGGACATTATCTACATGTAATTATCTACATAATTATAAATTTGTTGTGTTTTCTTTAACAATGTCAGAAGGAGAGAGGCACTGAGGCACCGTCTTCCGCCCCCCGACGCTCCTGCTGCGCCTCCTCCTTCTGACAGGAACTGCCTACAGAACAAGCATGAATGATGCCTGAGTGGACACACGCAACTCACAAGTTCCTGGCTCTGTCAGCTCCTCTGCAGAGGGTTTCCCTAAGAAGGTGGACCTAGCAGGGTCACCGGGGGACGGGGAGCTGTGCCTCACGGCCCTCACTTCGCCGGAGAAACCCTCATGCAGAGTTCAGAAACTTGTGTGTTGAGTATGTCGCTGTGAGCCTCCACCATTTAACTAGTGGGTGAAGCCTGAACTGTCTAGAGACAGACCAGACCAGCTGCACAACACAGACACTGCAAACCTGAGGACAAATCTGAGAGAACAGAAAAAGGAAAGGAAACTTAGCTTAGAACCATGCAGCGCTACAGGAGACGGCAGCACTGCAGAGGTGAGGACCGGCACCTGTTTGAAAGAGACAAATGCACACAAACACACACAACAACGAACGAGAAACAAACACAGAGAGAGGACAAAGTGGTTATACAGAACTTGAGGACATTATCTACATGTAATTATCTACATAATTATAAATTTGTTGTGTTTTCTTTAACAATGTCAGAAGGAGAGAGGCACTGAGGCACCGTCTTCCGCCCCCCGACGCTCCTGCTGCGCCTCCTCCTTCTGACAGGAACTGCCTACAGAACAAGCATGAATGATGCCTGAGTGGACACACGCAACTCACAAGTTCCTGGCTCTGTCAGCTCCTCTGCAGAGGGTTTCCCTAAGAAGGTGGACCTAGCAGGGTCACCGGGGGACGGGGAGCTGTGCCTCACGGCCCTCACTTCGCCGGAGAAACCCTCATGCAGAGTTCAGAAACTTGTGTGTTGAGTATGTCGCTGTGAGCCTCCACCATTTAACTAGTGGGTGAAGCCTGAACTGTCTAGAGACAGACCAGACCAGCTGCACAACACAGACACTTCAAACCTGAGGACAAATCTGAGAGAACAGAAAAAGGAAAGGAAACTTAGCTTAGAACCATGCAGCGCTACAGGAGACGGCAGCACTGCAGAGGTGAGGACCGGCACCTGTTTGAAAGAGACAAATGCACACAAACACACACAACAACGAACGAGAAACAAACACAGAGAGAGGACAAAGTGGTTATACAGAACTTGAGGACATTATCTACATGTAATTATCTACATAATTATAAATTTGTTGTGTTTTCTTTAACAATGTCAGAAGGAGAGAGGCACTGAGGCACCGTCTTCCGCCCCCCGACGCTCCTGCTGCGCCTCCTCCTTCTGACAGGAACTGCCTACAGAACAAGCATGAATGATGCCTGAGTGGACACACGCAACTCACAAGTTCCTGGCTCTGTCAGCTCCTCTGCAGAGGGTTTCCCTAAGAAGGTGGACCTAGCAGGGTCACCGGGGGACGGGGAGCTGTGCCTCACGGCCCTCACTTCGCCGGAGAAACCCTCATGCAGAGTTCAGAAACTTGTGTGTTGAGTATGTCGCTGTGAGCCTCCACCATTTAACTAGTGGGTGAAGCCTGAACTGTCTAGAGACAGACCAGACCAGCTGCACAACACAGACACTGCAAACCTGAGGACAAATCTGAGAGAACAGAAAAAGGAAAGGAAACTTAGCTTAGAACCATGCAGCGCTACAGGAGACGGCAGCACTGCAGAGGTGAGGACCGGCACCTGTTTGAAAGAGACAAATGCACACAAACACACACAACAACGAACGAGAAACAAACACAGAGAGAGGACAAAGTGGTTATACAGAACTTGAGGACATTATCTACATGTAATTATCTACATAATTATAAATTTGTTGTGTTTTCTTTAACAATGTCAGAAGGAGAGAGGCACTGAGGCACCGTCTTCCGCCCCCCGACGCTCCTGCTGCGCCTCCTCCTTCTGACAGGAACTGCCTACAGAACAAGCATGAATGATGCCTGAGTGGACACACGCAACTCACAAGTTCCTGGCTCTGTCAGCTCCTCTGCAGAGGGTTTCCCTAAGAAGGTGGACCTAGCAGGGTCACCGGGGGACGGGGAGCTGTGCCTCACGGCCCTCACTTCGCCGGAGAAACCCTCATGCAGAGTTCAGAAACTTGTGTGTTGAGTATGTCGCTGTGAGCCTCCACCATTTAACTAGTGGGTGAAGCCTGAACTGTCTAGAGACAGACCAGACCAGCTGCACAACACAGACACTGCAAACCTGAGGACAAATCTGAGAGAACAGAAAAAGGAAAGGAAACTTAGCTTAGAACCATGCAGCGCTACAGGAGACGGCAGCACTGCAGAGGTGAGGACCGGCACCTGTTTGAAAGAGACAAATGCACACAAACACACACAACAACGAACGAGAAACAAACACAGAGAGAGGACAAAGTGGTTATACAGAACTTGAGGACATTATCTACATGTAATTATCTACATAATTATAAATTTGTTGTGTTTTCTTTAACAATGTCAGAAGGAGAGAGGCACTGAGGCACCGTCTTCCGCCCCCCGACGCTCCTGCTGCGCCTCCTCCTTCTGACAGGAACTGCCTACAGAACAAGCATGAATGATGCCTGAGTGGACACACGCAACTCACAAGTTCCTGGCTCTGTCAGCTCCTCTGCAGAGGGTTTCCCTAAGAAGGTGGACCTAGCAGGGTCACCGGGGGACGGGGAGCTGTGCCTCACGGCCCTCACTTCGTCGGAGAAACCCTCATGCAGAGTTCAGAAACTTGTGTGTTGAGTATGTCGCTGTGAGCCTCCACCATTTAACTAGTGGGTGAAGCCTGAACTGTCTAGAGACAGACCAGACCAGCTGCACAACACAGACACTGCAAACCTGAGGACAAATCTGAGAGAACAGAAAAAGGAAAGGAAACTTAGCTTAGAACCATGCAGCGCTACAGGAGACGGCAGCACTGCAGAGGTGAGGACCGGCACCTGTTTGAAAGAGACAAATGCACACAAACACACACAACAACGAACGAGAAACAAACACAGAGAGAGGACAAAGTGGTTATACAGAACTTGAGGACATTATCTACATGTAATTATCTACATAATTATAAATTTGTTGTGTTTTCTTTAACAATGTCAGAAGGAGAGAGGCACTGAGGCACCGTCTTCCGCCCCCCGACGCTCCTGCTGCGCCTCCTCCTTCTGACAGGAACTGCCTACAGAACAAGCATGAATGATGCCTGAGTGGACACACGCAACTCACAAGTTCCTGGCTCTGTCAGCTCCTCTGCAGAGGGTTTCCCTAAGAAGGTGGACCTAGCAGGGTCACCGGGGGACGGGGAGCTGTGCCTCACGGCCCTCACTTCGTCGGAGAAACCCTCATGCAGAGTTCAGAAACTTGTGTGTTGAGTATGTCGCTGTGAGCCTCCACCATTTAACTAGTGGGTGAAGCCTGAACTGTCTAGAGACAGACCAGACCAGCTGCACAACACAGACACTGCAAACCTGAGGACAAATCTGAGAGAACAGAAAAAGGAAAGGAAACTTAGCTTAGAACCATGCAGCGCTACAGGAGACGGCAGCACTGCAGAGGTGAGGACCGGCACCTGTTTGAAAGAGACAAATGCACACAAACACACACAACAACGAACGAGAAACAAACACAGAGAGAGGACAAAGTGGTTATACAGAACTTGAGGACATTATCTACATGTAATTATCTACATAATTATAAATTTGTTGTGTTTTCTTTAACAATGTCAGAAGGAGAGAGGCACTGAGGCACCGTCTTCCGCCCCCCGACGCTCCTGCTGCGCCTCCTCCTTCTGACAGGAACTGCCTACAGAACAAGCATGAATGATGCCTGAGTGGACACACGCAACTCACAAGTTCCTGGCTCTGTCAGCTCCTCTGCAGAGGGTTTCCCTAAGAAGGTGGACCTAGCAGGGTCACCGGGGGACGGGGAGCTGTGCCTCACGGCCCTCACTTCGTCGGAGAAACCCTCATGCAGAGTTCAGAAACTTGTGTGTTGAGTATGTCGCTGTGAGCCTCCACCATTTAACTAGTGGGTGAAGCCTGAACTGTCTAGAGACAGACCAGACCAGCTGCACAACACAGACACTGCAAACCTGAGGACAAATCTGAGAGAACAGAAAAAGGAAAGGAAACTTAGCTTAGAACCATGCAGCGCTACAGGAGACGGCAGCACTGCAGAGGTGAGGACCGGCACCTGTTTGAAAGAGACAAATGCACACAAACACACACAACAACGAACGAGAAACAAACACAGAGAGAGGACAAAGTGGTTATACAGAACTTGAGGACATTATCTACATGTAATTATCTACATAATTATAAATTTGTTGTGTTTTCTTTAACAATGTCAGAAGGAGAGAGGCACTGAGGCACCGTCTTCCGCCCCCCGACGCTCCTGCTGCGCCTCCTCCTTCTGACAGGAACTGCCTACAGAACAAGCATGAATGATGCCTGAGTGGACACACGCAACTCACAAGTTCCTGGCTCTGTCAGCTCCTCTGCAGAGGGTTTCCCTAAGAAGGTGGACCTAGCAGGGTCACCGGGGGACGGGGAGCTGTGCCTCACGGCCCTCACTTCGTCGGAGAAACCCTCATGCAGAGTTCAGAAACTTGTGCGTTGAGTATGTCGCTGTGAGCCTCCACCATTTAACTAGTGGGTGAAGCCTGAACTGTCTAGAGACAGACCAGACCAGCTGCACAACACAGACACTGCAAACCTGAGGACAAATCTGAGAGAACAGAAAAAGGAAAGGAAACTTAGCTTAGAACCATGCAGCGCTACAGGAGACGGCAGCACTGCAGAGGTGAGGACCGGCACCTGTTTGAAAGAGACAAATGCACACAAACACACACAACAACGAACGAGAAACAAACACAGAGAGAGGACAAAGTGGTTATACAGAACTTGAGGACATTATCTACATGTAATTATCTACATAATTATAAATTTGTTGTGTTTTCTTTAACAATGTCAGAAGGAGAGAGGCACTGAGGCACCGTCTTCCGCCCCCCGACGCTCCTGCTGCGCCTCCTCCTTCTGACAGGAACTGCCTACAGAACAAGCATGAATGATGCCTGAGTGGACACACGCAACTCACAAGTTCCTGGCTCTGTCAGCTCCTCTGCAGAGGGTTTCCCTAAGAAGGTGGACCTAGCAGGGTCACCGGGGGACGGGGAGCTGTGCCTCACGGCCCTCACTTCGCCGGAGAAACCCTCATGCAGAGTTCAGAAACTTGTGTGTTGAGTATGTCGCTGTGAGCCTCCACCATTTAACTAGTGGGTGAAGCCTGAACTGTCTAGAGACAGACCAGACCAGCTGCACAACACAGACACTGCAAACCTGAGGACAAATCTGAGAGAACAGAAAAAGGAAAGGAAACTTAGCTTAGAACCATGCAGCGCTACAGGAGACGGCAGCACTGCAGAGGTGAGGACCGGCACCTGTTTGAAAGAGACAAATGCACACAAACACACACAACAACGAACGAGAAACAAACACAGAGAGAGGACAAAGTGGTTATACAGAACTTGAGGACATTATCTACATGTAATTATCTACATAATTATAAATTTGTTGTGTTTTCTTTAACAATGTCAGAAGGAGAGAGGCACTGAGGCACCGTCTTCCGCCCCCCGACGCTCCTGCTGCGCCTCCTCCTTCTGACAGGAACTGCCTACAGAACAAGCATGAATGATGCCTGAGTGGACACACGCAACTCACAAGTTCCTGGCTCTGTCAGCTCCTCTGCAGAGGGTTTCCCTAAGAAGGTGGACCTAGCAGGGTCACCGGGGGACGGGGAGCTGTGCCTCACGGCCCTCACTTCGCCGGAGAAACCCTCATGCAGAGTTCAGAAACTTGTGTGTTGAGTATGTCGCTGTGAGCCTCCACCATTTAACTAGTGGGTGAAGCCTGAACTGTCTAGAGACAGACCAGACCAGCTGCACAACACAGACACTGCAAACCTGAGGACAAATCTGAGAGAACAGAAAAAGGAAAGGAAACTTAGCTTAGAACCATGCAGCGCTACAGGAGACGGCAGCACTGCAGAGGTGAGGACCGGCACCTGTTTGAAAGAGACAAATGCACACAAACACACACAACAACGAACGAGAAACAAACACAGAGAGAGGACAAAGTGGTTATACAGAACTTGAGGACATTATCTACATGTAATTATCTACATAATTATAAATTTGTTGTGTTTTCTTTAACAATGTCAGAAGGAGAGAGGCACTGAGGCACCGTCTTCCGCCCCCCAACGCTCCTGCTGCGCCTCCTCCTTCTGACAGGAACTGCCTACAGAACAAGCATGAATGATGCCTGAGTGGACACACGCAACTCACAAGTTCCTGGCTCTGTCAGCTCCTCTGCAGAGGGTTTCCCTAAGAAGGTGGACCTAGCAGGGTCACCGGGGGACGGGGAGCTGTGCCTCACGGCCCTCACTTCGCCGGAGAAACCCTCATGCAGAGTTCAGAAACTTGTGTGTTGAGTATGTCGCTGTGAGCCTCCACCATTTAACTAGTGGGTGAAGCCTGAACTGTCTAGAGACAGACCAGACCAGCTGCACAACACAGACACTGCAAACCTGAGGACAAATCTGAGAGAACAGAAAAAGGAAAGGAAACTTAGCTTAGAACCATGCAGCGCTACAGGAGACGGCAGCACTGCAGAGGTGAGGACCGGCACCTGTTTGAAAGAGACAAATGCACACAAACACACACAACAACGAACGAGAAACAAACACAGAGAGAGGACAAAGTGGTTATACAGAACTTGAGGACATTATCTACATGTAATTATCTACATAATTATAAATTTGTTGTGTTTTCTTTAACAATGTCAGAAGGAGAGAGGCACTGAGGCACCGTCTTCCGCCCCCCGACGCTCCTGCTGCGCCTCCTCCTTCTGACAGGAACTGCCTACAGAACAAGCATGAATGATGCCTGAGTGGACACACGCAACTCACAAGTTCCTGGCTCTGTCAGCTCCTCTGCAGAGGGTTTCCCTAAGAAGGTGGACCTAGCAGGGTCACCGGGGGACGGGGAGCTGTGCCTCACGGCCCTCACTTCGCCGGAGAAACCCTCATGCAGAGTTCAGAAACTTGTGCGTTGAGTATGTCGCTGTGAGCCTCCACCATTTAACTAGTGGGTGAAGCCTGAACTGTCTAGAGACAGACCAGACCAGCTGCACAACACAGACACTGCAAACCTGAGGACAAATCTGAGAGAACAGAAAAAGGAAAGGAAACTTAGCTTAGAACCATGCAGCGCTACAGGAGACGGCAGCACTGCAGAGGTGAGGACCGGCACCTGTTTGAAAGAGACAAATGCACACAAACACACACAACAACGAACGAGAAACAAACACAGAGAGAGGACAAAGTGGTTATACAGAACTTGAGGACATTATCTACATGTAATTATCTACATAATTATAAATTTGTTGTGTTTTCTTTAACAATGTCAGAAGGAGAGAGGCACTGAGGCACCGTCTTCCGCCCCCCGACGCTCCTGCTGCGCCTCCTCCTTCTGACAGGAACTGCCTACAGAACAAGCATGAATGATGCCTGAGTGGACACACGCAACTCACAAGTTCCTGGCTCTGTCAGCTCCTCTGCAGAGGGTTTCCCTAAGAAGGTGGACCTAGCAGGGTCACCGGGGGACGGGGAGCTGTGCCTCACGGCCCTCACTTCGCCGGAGAAACCCTCATGCAGAGTTCAGAAACTTGTGCGTTGAGTATGTCGCTGTGAGCCTCCACCATTTAACTAGTGGGTGAAGCCTGAACTGTCTAGAGACAGACCAGACCAGCTGCACAACACAGACACTTCAAACCTGAGGACAAATCTGAGAGAACAGAAAAAGGAAAGGAAACTTAGCTTAGAACCATGCAGCGCTACAGGAGACGGCAGCACTGCAGAGGTGAGGACCGGCACCTGTTTGAAAGAGACAAATGCACACAAACACACACAACAACGAACGAGAAACAAACACAGAGAGAGGACAAAGTGGTTATACAGAACTTGAGGACATTATCTACATGTAATTATCTACATAATTATAAATTTGTTGTGTTTTCTTTAACAATGTCAGAAGGAGAGAGGCACTGAGGCACCGTCTTCCGCCCCCCGACGCTCCTGCTGCGCCTCCTCCTTCTGACAGGAACTGCCTACAGAACAAGCATGAATGATGCCTGAGTGGACACACGCAACTCACAAGTTCCTGGCTCTGTCAGCTCCTCTGCAGAGGGTTTCCCTAAGAAGGTGGACCTAGCAGGGTCACCGGGGGACGGGGAGCTGTGCCTCACGGCCCTCACTTCGCCGGAGAAACCCTCATGCAGAGTTCAGAAACTTGTGTGTTGAGTATGTCGCTGTGAGCCTCCACCATTTAACTAGTGGGTGAAGCCTGAACTGTCTAGAGACAGACCAGACCAGCTGCACAACACAGACACTTCAAACCTGAGGACAAATCTGAGAGAACAGAAAAAGGAAAGGAAACTTAGCTTAGAACCATGCAGCGCTACAGGAGACGGCAGCACTGCAGAGGTGAGGACCGGCACCTGTTTGAAAGAGACAAATGCACACAAACACACACAACAACGAACGAGAAACAAACACAGAGAGAGGACAAAGTGGTTATACAGAACTTGAGGACATTATCTACATGTAATTATCTACATAATTATAAATTTGTTGTGTTTTCTTTAACAATGTCAGAAGGAGAGAGGCACTGAGGCACCGTCTTCCGCCCCCCGACGCTCCTGCTGCGCCTCCTCCTTCTGACAGGAACTGCCTACAGAACAAGCATGAATGATGCCTGAGTGGACACACGCAACTCACAAGTTCCTGGCTCTGTCAGCTCCTCTGCAGAGGGTTTCCCTAAGAAGGTGGACCTAGCAGGGTCACCGGGGGACGGGGAGCTGTGCCTCACGGCCCTCACTTCGCCGGAGAAACCCTCATGCAGAGTTCAGAAACTTGTGTGTTGAGTATGTCGCTGTGAGCCTCCACCATTTAACTAGTGGGTGAAGCCTGAACTGTCTAGAGACAGACCAGACCAGCTGCACAACACAGACACTTCAAACCTGAGGACAAATCTGAGAGAACAGAAAAAGGAAAGGAAACTTAGCTTAGAACCATGCAGCGCTACAGGAGACGGCAGCACTGCAGAGGTGAGGACCGGCACCTGTTTGAAAGAGACAAATGCACACAAACACACACAACAACGAACGAGAAACAAACACAGAGAGAGGACAAAGTGGTTATACAGAACTTGAGGACATTATCTACATGTAATTATCTACATAATTATAAATTTGTTGTGTTTTCTTTAACAATGTCAGAAGGAGAGAGGCACTGAGGCACCGTCTTCCGCCCCCCGACGCTCCTGCTGCGCCTCCTCCTTCTGACAGGAACTGCCTGCAGAACAAGCATGAATGATGCCTGAGTGGACACACGCAACTCACAAGTTCCTGGCTCTGTCAGCTCCTCTGCAGAGGGTTTCCCTAAGAAGGTGGACCTAGCAGGGTCACCGGGGGACGGGGAGCTGTGCCTCACGGCCCTCACTTCGCCGGAGAAACCCTCATGCAGAGTTCAGAAACTTGTGTGTTGAGTATGTCGCTGTGAGCCTCCACCATTTAACTAGTGGGTGAAGCCTGAACTGTCTAGAGACAGACCAGACCAGCTGCACAACACAGACACTTCAAACCTGAGGACAAATCTGAGAGAACAGAAAAAGGAAAGGAAACTTAGCTTAGAACCATGCAGCGCTACAGGAGACGGCAGCACTGCAGAGGTGAGGACCGGCACCTGTTTGAAAGAGACAAATGCACACAAACACACACAACAACGAACGAGAAACAAACACAGAGAGAGGACAAAGTGGTTATACAGAACTTGAGGACATTATCTACATGTAATTATCTACATAATTATAAATTTGTTGTGTTTTCTTTAACAATGTCAGAAGGAGAGAGGCACTGAGGCACCGTCTTCCGCCCCCCGACGCTCCTGCTGCGCCTCCTCCTTCTGACAGGAACTGCCTACAGAACAAGCATGAATGATGCCTGAGTGGACACACGCAACTCACAAGTTCCTGGCTCTGTCAGCTCCTCTGCAGAGGGTTTCCCTAAGAAGGTGGACCTAGCAGGGTCACCGGGGGACGGGGAGCTGTGCCTCACGGCCCTCACTTCGCCGGAGAAACCCTCATGCAGAGTTCAGAAACTTGTGTGTTGAGTATGTCGCTGTGAGCCTCCACCATTTAACTAGTGGGTGAAGCCTGAACTGTCTAGAGACAGACCAGACCAGCTGCACAACACAGACACTGCAAACCTGAGGACAAATCTGAGAGAACAGAAAAAGGAAAGGAAACTTAGCTTAGAACCATGCAGCGCTACAGGAGACGGCAGCACTGCAGAGGTGAGGACCGGCACCTGTTTGAAAGAGACAAATGCACACAAACACACACAACAACGAACGAGAAACAAACACAGAGAGAGGACAAAGTGGTTATACAGAACTTGAGGACATTATCTACATGTAATTATCTACATAATTATAAATTTGTTGTGTTTTCTTTAACAATGTCAGAAGGAGAGAGGCACTGAGGCACCGTCTTCCGCCCCCCGACGCTCCTGCTGCGCCTCCTCCTTCTGACAGGAACTGCCTACAGAACAAGCATGAATGATGCCTGAGTGGACACACGCAACTCACAAGTTCCTGGCTCTGTCAGCTCCTCTGCAGAGGGTTTCCCTAAGAAGGTGGACCTAGCAGGGTCACCGGGGGACGGGGAGCTGTGCCTCACGGCCCTCACTTCGCCGGAGAAACCCTCATGCAGAGTTCAGAAACTTGTGTGTTGAGTATGTCGCTGTGAGCCTCCACCATTTAACTAGTGGGTGAAGCCTGAACTGTCTAGAGACAGACCAGACCAGCTGCACAACACAGACACTGCAAACCTGAGGACAAATCTGAGAGAACAGAAAAAGGAAAGGAAACTTAGCTTAGAACCATGCAGCGCTACAGGAGACGGCAGCACTGCAGAGGTGAGGACCGGCACCTGTTTGAAAGAGACAAATGCACACAAACACACACAACAACGAACGAGAAACAAACACAGAGAGAGGACAAAGTGGTTATACAGAACTTGAGGACATTATCTACATGTAATTATCTACATAATTATAAATTTGTTGTGTTTTCTTTAACAATGTCAGAAGGAGAGAGGCACTGAGGCACCGTCTTCCGCCCCCCGACGCTCCTGCTGCGCCTCCTCCTTCTGACAGGAACTGCCTACAGAACAAGCATGAATGATGCCTGAGTGGACACACGCAACTCACAAGTTCCTGGCTCTGTCAGCTCCTCTGCAGAGGGTTTCCCTAAGAAGGTGGACCTAGCAGGGTCACCGGGGGACGGGGAGCTGTGCCTCACGGCCCTCACTTCGCCGGAGAAACCCTCATGCAGAGTTCAGAAACTTGTGTGTTGAGTATGTCGCTGTGAGCCTCCACCATTTAACTAGTGGGTGAAGCCTGAACTGTCTAGAGACAGACCAGACCAGCTGCACAACACAGACACTTCAAACCTGAGGACAAATCTGAGAGAACAGAAAAAGGAAAGGAAACTTAGCTTAGAACCATGCAGCGCTACAGGAGACGGCAGCACTGCAGAGGTGAGGACCGGCACCTGTTTGAAAGAGACAAATGCACACAAACACACACAACAACGAACGAGAAACAAACACAGAGAGAGGACAAAGTGGTTATACAGAACTTGAGGACATTATCTACATGTAATTATCTACATAATTATAAATTTGTTGTGTTTTCTTTAACAATGTCAGAAGGAGAGAGGCACTGAGGCACCGTCTTCCGCCCCCCGACGCTCCTGCTGCGCCTCCTCCTTCTGACAGGAACTGCCTACAGAACAAGCATGAATGATGCCTGAGTGGACACACGCAACTCACAAGTTCCTGGCTCTGTCAGCTCCTCTGCAGAGGGTTTCCCTAAGAAGGTGGACCTAGCAGGGTCACCGGGGGACGGGGAGCTGTGCCTCACGGCCCTCACTTCGCCGGAGAAACCCTCATGCAGAGTTCAGAAACTTGTGTGTTGAGTATGTCGCTGTGAGCCTCCACCATTTAACTAGTGGGTGAAGCCTGAACTGTCTAGAGACAGACCAGACCAGCTGCACAACACAGACACTGCAAACCTGAGGACAAATCTGAGAGAACAGAAAAAGGAAAGGAAACTTAGCTTAGAACCATGCAGCGCTACAGGAGACGGCAGCACTGCAGAGGTGAGGACCGGCACCTGTTTGAAAGAGACAAATGCACACAAACACACACAACAACGAACGAGAAACAAACACAGAGAGAGGACAAAGTGGTTATACAGAACTTGAGGACATTATCTACATGTAATTATCTACATAATTATAAATTTGTTGTGTTTTCTTTAACAATGTCAGAAGGAGAGAGGCACTGAGGCACCGTCTTCCGCCCCCCGACGCTCCTGCTGCGCCTCCTCCTTCTGACAGGAACTGCCTACAGAACAAGCATGAATGATGCCTGAGTGGACACACGCAACTCACAAGTTCCTGGCTCTGTCAGCTCCTCTGCAGAGGGTTTCCCTAAGAAGGTGGACCTAGCAGGGTCACCGGGGGACGGGGAGCTGTGCCTCACGGCCCTCACTTCGCCGGAGAAACCCTCATGCAGAGTTCAGAAACTTGTGTGTTGAGTATGTCGCTGTGAGCCTCCACCATTTAACTAGTGGGTGAAGCCTGAACTGTCTAGAGACAGACCAGACCAGCTGCACAACACAGACACTGCAAACCTGAGGACAAATCTGAGAGAACAGAAAAAGGAAAGGAAACTTAGCTTAGAACCATGCAGCGCTACAGGAGACGGCAGCACTGCAGAGGTGAGGACCGGCACCTGTTTGAAAGAGACAAATGCACACAAACACACACAACAACGAACGAGAAACAAACACAGAGAGAGGACAAAGTGGTTATACAGAACTTGAGGACATTATCTACATGTAATTATCTACATAATTATAAATTTGTTGTGTTTTCTTTAACAATGTCAGAAGGAGAGAGGCACTGAGGCACCGTCTTCCGCCCCCCGACGCTCCTGCTGCGCCTCCTCCTTCTGACAGGAACTGCCTACAGAACAAGCATGAATGATGCCTGAGTGGACACACGCAACTCACAAGTTCCTGGCTCTGTCAGCTCCTCTGCAGAGGGTTTCCCTAAGAAGGTGGACCTAGCAGGGTCACCGGGGGACGGGGAGCTGTGCCTCACGGCCCTCACTTCGCCGGAGAAACCCTCATGCAGAGTTCAGAAACTTGTGTGTTGAGTATGTCGCTGTGAGCCTCCACCATTTAACTAGTGGGTGAAGCCTGAACTGTCTAGAGACAGACCAGACCAGCTGCACAACACAGACACTGCAAACCTGAGGACAAATCTGAGAGAACAGAAAAAGGAAAGGAAACTTAGCTTAGAACCATGCAGCGCTACAGGAGACGGCAGCACTGCAGAGGTGAGGACCGGCACCTGTTTGAAAGAGACAAATGCACACAAACACACACAACAACGAACGAGAAACAAACACAGAGAGAGGACAAAGTGGTTATACAGAACTTGAGGACATTATCTACATGTAATTATCTACATAATTATAAATTTGTTGTGTTTTCTTTAACAATGTCAGAAGGAGAGAGGCACTGAGGCACCGTCTTCCGCCCCCCAACGCTCCTGCTGCGCCTCCTCCTTCTGACAGGAACTGCCTACAGAACAAGCATGAATGATGCCTGAGTGGACACACGCAACTCACAAGTTCCTGGCTCTGTCAGCTCCTCTGCAGAGGGTTTCCCTAAGAAGGTGGACCTAGCAGGGTCACCGGGGGACGGGGAGCTGTGCCTCACGGCCCTCACTTCGCCGGAGAAACCCTCATGCAGAGTTCAGAAACTTGTGTGTTGAGTATGTCGCTGTGAGCCTCCACCATTTAACTAGTGGGTGAAGCCTGAACTGTCTAGAGACAGACCAGACCAGCTGCACAACACAGACACTGCAAACCTGAGGACAAATCTGAGAGAACAGAAAAAGGAAAGGAAACTTAGCTTAGAACCATGCAGCGCTACAGGAGACGGCAGCACTGCAGAGGTGAGGACCGGCACCTGTTTGAAAGAGACAAATGCACACAAACACACACAACAACGAACGAGAAACAAACACAGAGAGAGGACAAAGTGGTTATACAGAACTTGAGGACATTATCTACATGTAATTATCTACATAATTATAAATTTGTTGTGTTTTCTTTAACAATGTCAGAAGGAGAGAGGCACTGAGGCACCGTCTTCCGCCCCCCGACGCTCCTGCTGCGCCTCCTCCTTCTGACAGGAACTGCCTACAGAACAAGCATGAATGATGCCTGAGTGGACACACGCAACTCACAAGTTCCTGGCTCTGTCAGCTCCTCTGCAGAGGGTTTCCCTAAGAAGGTGGACCTAGCAGGGTCACCGGGGGACGGGGAGCTGTGCCTCACGGCCCTCACTTCGCCGGAGAAACCCTCATGCAGAGTTCAGAAACTTGTGTGTTGAGTATGTCGCTGTGAGCCTCCACCATTTAACTAGTGGGTGAAGCCTGAACTGTCTAGAGACAGACCAGACCAGCTGCACAACACAGACACTGCAAACCTGAGGACAAATCTGAGAGAACAGAAAAAGGAAAGGAAACTTAGCTTAGAACCATGCAGCGCTACAGGAGACGGCAGCACTGCAGAGGTGAGGACCGGCACCTGTTTGAAAGAGACAAATGCACACAAACACACACAACAACGAACGAGAAACAAACACAGAGAGAGGACAAAGTGGTTATACAGAACTTGAGGACATTATCTACATGTAATTATCTACATAATTATAAATTTGTTGTGTTTTCTTTAACAATGTCAGAAGGAGAGAGGCACTGAGGCACCGTCTTCCGCCCCCCGACGCTCCTGCTGCGCCTCCTCCTTCTGACAGGAACTGCCTACAGAACAAGCATGAATGATGCCTGAGTGGACACACGCAACTCACAAGTTCCTGGCTCTGTCAGCTCCTCTGCAGAGGGTTTCCCTAAGAAGGTGGACCTAGCAGGGTCACCGGGGGACGGGGAGCTGTGCCTCACGGCCCTCACTTCGCCGGAGAAACCCTCATGCAGAGTTCAGAAACTTGTGCGTTGAGTATGTCGCTGTGAGCCTCCACCATTTAACTAGTGGGTGAAGCCTGAACTGTCTAGAGACAGACCAGACCAGCTGCACAACACAGACACTGCAAACCTGAGGACAAATCTGAGAGAACAGAAAAAGGAAAGGAAACTTAGCTTAGAACCATGCAGCGCTACAGGAGACGGCAGCACTGCAGAGGTGAGGACCGGCACCTGTTTGAAAGAGACAAATGCACACAAACACACACAACAACGAACGAGAAACAAACACAGAGAGAGGACAAAGTGGTTATACAGAACTTGAGGACATTATCTACATGTAATTATCTACATAATTATAAATTTGTTGTGTTTTCTTTAACAATGTCAGAAGGAGAGAGGCACTGAGGCACCGTCTTCCGCCCCCCGACGCTCCTGCTGCGCCTCCTCCTTCTGACAGGAACTGCCTACAGAACAAGCATGAATGATGCCTGAGTGGACACACGCAACTCACAAGTTCCTGGCTCTGTCAGCTCCTCTGCAGAGGGTTTCCCTAAGAAGGTGGACCTAGCAGGGTCACCGGGGGACGGGGAGCTGTGCCTCACGGCCCTCACTTCGCCGGAGAAACCCTCATGCAGAGTTCAGAAACTTGTGTGTTGAGTATGTCGCTGTGAGCCTCCACCATTTAACTAGTGGGTGAAGCCTGAACTGTCTAGAGACAGACCAGACCAGCTGCACAACACAGACACTTCAAACCTGAGGACAAATCTGAGAGAACAGAAAAAGGAAAGGAAACTTAGCTTAGAACCATGCAGCGCTACAGGAGACGGCAGCACTGCAGAGGTGAGGACCGGCACCTGTTTGAAAGAGACAAATGCACACAAACACACACAACAACGAACGAGAAACAAACACAGAGAGAGGACAAAGTGGTTATACAGAACTTGAGGACATTATCTACATGTAATTATCTACATAATTATAAATTTGTTGTGTTTTCTTTAACAATGTCAGAAGGAGAGAGGCACTGAGGCACCGTCTTCCGCCCCCCGACGCTCCTGCTGCGCCTCCTCCTTCTGACAGGAACTGCCTACAGAACAAGCATGAATGATGCCTGAGTGGACACACGCAACTCACAAGTTCCTGGCTCTGTCAGCTCCTCTGCAGAGGGTTTCCCTAAGAAGGTGGACCTAGCAGGGTCACCGGGGGACGGGGAGCTGTGCCTCACGGCCCTCACTTCGCCGGAGAAACCCTCATGCAGAGTTCAGAAACTTGTGTGTTGAGTATGTCGCTGTGAGCCTCCACCATTTAACTAGTGGGTGAAGCCTGAACTGTCTAGAGACAGACCAGACCAGCTGCACAACACAGACACTTCAAACCTGAGGACAAATCTGAGAGAACAGAAAAAGGAAAGGAAACTTAGCTTAGAACCATGCAGCGCTACAGGAGACGGCAGCACTGCAGAGGTGAGGACCGGCACCTGTTTGAAAGAGACAAATGCACACAAACACACACAACAACGAACGAGAAACAAACACAGAGAGAGGACAAAGTGGTTATACAGAACTTGAGGACATTATCTACATGTAATTATCTACATAATTATAAATTTGTTGTGTTTTCTTTAACAATGTCAGAAGGAGAGAGGCACTGAGGCACCGTCTTCCGCCCCCCGACGCTCCTGCTGCGCCTCCTCCTTCTGACAGGAACTGCCTGCAGAACAAGCATGAATGATGCCTGAGTGGACACACGCAACTCACAAGTTCCTGGCTCTGTCAGCTCCTCTGCAGAGGGTTTCCCTAAGAAGGTGGACCTAGCAGGGTCACCGGGGGACGGGGAGCTGTGCCTCACGGCCCTCACTTCGCCGGAGAAACCCTCATGCAGAGTTCAGAAACTTGTGTGTTGAGTATGTCGCTGTGAGCCTCCACCATTTAACTAGTGGGTGAAGCCTGAACTGTCTAGAGACAGACCAGACCAGCTGCACAACACAGACACTTCAAACCTGAGGACAAATCTGAGAGAACAGAAAAAGGAAAGGAAACTTAGCTTAGAACCATGCAGCGCTACAGGAGACGGCAGCACTGCAGAGGTGAGGACCGGCACCTGTTTGAAAGAGACAAATGCACACAAACACACACAACAACGAACGAGAAACAAACACAGAGAGAGGACAAAGTGGTTATACAGAACTTGAGGACATTATCTACATGTAATTATCTACATAATTATAAATTTGTTGTGTTTTCTTTAACAATGTCAGAAGGAGAGAGGCACTGAGGCACCGTCTTCCGCCCCCCGACGCTCCTGCTGCGCCTCCTCCTTCTGACAGGAACTGCCTGCAGAACAAGCATGAATGATGCCTGAGTGGACACACGCAACTCACAAGTTCCTGGCTCTGTCAGCTCCTCTGCAGAGGGTTTCCCTAAGAAGGTGGACCTAGCAGGGTCACCGGGGGACGGGGAGCTGTGCCTCACGGCCCTCACTTCGCCGGAGAAACCCTCATGCAGAGTTCAGAAACTTGTGTGTTGAGTATGTCGCTGTGAGCCTCCACCATTTAACTAGTGGGTGAAGCCTGAACTGTCTAGAGACAGACCAGACCAGCTGCACAACACAGACACTTCAAACCTGAGGACAAATCTGAGAGAACAGAAAAAGGAAAGGAAACTTAGCTTAGAACCATGCAGCGCTACAGGAGACGGCAGCACTGCAGAGGTGAGGACCGGCACCTGTTTGAAAGAGACAAATGCACACAAACACACACAACAACGAACGAGAAACAAACACAGAGAGAGGACAAAGTGGTTATACAGAACTTGAGGACATTATCTACATGTAATTATCTACATAATTATAAATTTGTTGTGTTTTCTTTAACAATGTCAGAAGGAGAGAGGCACTGAGGCACCGTCTTCCGCCCCCCGACGCTCCTGCTGCGCCTCCTCCTTCTGACAGGAACTGCCTACAGAACAAGCATGAATGATGCCTGAGTGGACACACGCAACTCACAAGTTCCTGGCTCTGTCAGCTCCTCTGCAGAGGGTTTCCCTAAGAAGGTGGACCTAGCAGGGTCACCGGGGGACGGGGAGCTGTGCCTCACGGCCCTCACTTCGCCGGAGAAACCCTCATGCAGAGTTCAGAAACTTGTGTGTTGAGTATGTCGCTGTGAGCCTCCACCATTTAACTAGTGGGTGAAGCCTGAACTGTCTAGAGACAGACCAGACCAGCTGCACAACACAGACACTGCAAACCTGAGGACAAATCTGAGAGAACAGAAAAAGGAAAGGAAACTTAGCTTAGAACCATGCAGCGCTACAGGAGACGGCAGCACTGCAGAGGTGAGGACCGGCACCTGTTTGAAAGAGACAAATGCACACAAACACACACAACAACGAACGAGAAACAAACACAGAGAGAGGACAAAGTGGTTATACAGAACTTGAGGACATTATCTACATGTAATTATCTACATAATTATAAATTTGTTGTGTTTTCTTTAACAATGTCAGAAGGAGAGAGGCACTGAGGCACCGTCTTCCGCCCCCCGACGCTCCTGCTGCGCCTCCTCCTTCTGACAGGAACTGCCTACAGAACAAGCATGAATGATGCCTGAGTGGACACACGCAACTCACAAGTTCCTGGCTCTGTCAGCTCCTCTGCAGAGGGTTTCCCTAAGAAGGTGGACCTAGCAGGGTCACCGGGGGACGGGGAGCTGTGCCTCACGGCCCTCACTTCGCCGGAGAAACCCTCATGCAGAGTTCAGAAACTTGTGTGTTGAGTATGTCGCTGTGAGCCTCCACCATTTAACTAGTGGGTGAAGCCTGAACTGTCTAGAGACAGACCAGACCAGCTGCACAACACAGACACTTCAAACCTGAGGACAAATCTGAGAGAACAGAAAAAGGAAAGGAAACTTAGCTTAGAACCATGCAGCGCTACAGGAGACGGCAGCACTGCAGAGGTGAGGACCGGCACCTGTTTGAAAGAGACAAATGCACACAAACACACACAACAACGAACGAGAAACAAACACAGAGAGAGGACAAAGTGGTTATACAGAACTTGAGGACATTATCTACATGTAATTATCTACATAATTATAAATTTGTTGTGTTTTCTTTAACAATGTCAGAAGGAGAGAGGCACTGAGGCACCGTCTTCCGCCCCCCGACGCTCCTGCTGCGCCTCCTCCTTCTGACAGGAACTGCCTACAGAACAAGCATGAATGATGCCTGAGTGGACACACGCAACTCACAAGTTCCTGGCTCTGTCAGCTCCTCTGCAGAGGGTTTCCCTAAGAAGGTGGACCTAGCAGGGTCACCGGGGGACGGGGAGCTGTGCCTCACGGCCCTCACTTCGCCGGAGAAACCCTCATGCAGAGTTCAGAAACTTGTGTGTTGAGTATGTCGCTGTGAGCCTCCACCATTTAACTAGTGGGTGAAGCCTGAACTGTCTAGAGACAGACCAGACCAGCTGCACAACACAGACACTTCAAACCTGAGGACAAATCTGAGAGAACAGAAAAAGGAAAGGAAACTTAGCTTAGAACCATGCAGCGCTACAGGAGACGGCAGCACTGCAGAGGTGAGGACCGGCACCTGTTTGAAAGAGACAAATGCACACAAACACACACAACAACGAACGAGAAACAAACACAGAGAGAGGACAAAGTGGTTATACAGAACTTGAGGACATTATCTACATGTAATTATCTACATAATTATAAATTTGTTGTGTTTTCTTTAACAATGTCAGAAGGAGAGAGGCACTGAGGCACCGTCTTCCGCCCCCCGACGCTCCTGCTGCGCCTCCTCCTTCTGACAGGAACTGCCTACAGAACAAGCATGAATGATGCCTGAGTGGACACACGCAACTCACAAGTTCCTGGCTCTGTCAGCTCCTCTGCAGAGGGTTTCCCTAAGAAGGTGGACCTAGCAGGGTCACCGGGGGACGGGGAGCTGTGCCTCACGGCCCTCACTTCGTCGGAGAAACCCTCATGCAGAGTTCAGAAACTTGTGTGTTGAGTATGTCGCTGTGAGCCTCCACCATTTAACTAGTGGGTGAAGCCTGAACTGTCTAGAGACAGACCAGACCAGCTGCACAACACAGACACTGCAAACCTGAGGACAAATCTGAGAGAACAGAAAAAGGAAAGGAAACTTAGCTTAGAACCATGCAGCGCTACAGGAGACGGCAGCACTGCAGAGGTGAGGACCGGCACCTGTTTGAAAGAGACAAATGCACACAAACACACACAACAACGAACGAGAAACAAACACAGAGAGAGGACAAAGTGGTTATACAGAACTTGAGGACATTATCTACATGTAATTATCTACATAATTATAAATTTGTTGTGTTTTCTTTAACAATGTCAGAAGGAGAGAGGCACTGAGGCACCGTCTTCCGCCCCCCGACGCTCCTGCTGCGCCTCCTCCTTCTGACAGGAACTGCCTACAGAACAAGCATGAATGATGCCTGAGTGGACACACGCAACTCACAAGTTCCTGGCTCTGTCAGCTCCTCTGCAGAGGGTTTCCCTAAGAAGGTGGACCTAGCAGGGTCACCGGGGGACGGGGAGCTGTGCCTCACGGCCCTCACTTCGTCGGAGAAACCCTCATGCAGAGTTCAGAAACTTGTGTGTTGAGTATGTCGCTGTGAGCCTCCACCATTTAACTAGTGGGTGAAGCCTGAACTGTCTAGAGACAGACCAGACCAGCTGCACAACACAGACACTTCAAACCTGAGGACAAATCTGAGAGAACAGAAAAAGGAAAGGAAACTTAGCTTAGAACCATGCAGCGCTACAGGAGACGGCAGCACTGCAGAGGTGAGGACCGGCACCTGTTTGAAAGAGACAAATGCACACAAACACACACAACAACGAACGAGAAACAAACACAGAGAGAGGACAAAGTGGTTATACAGAACTTGAGGACATTATCTACATGTAATTATCTACATAATTATAAATTTGTTGTGTTTTCTTTAACAATGTCAGAAGGAGAGAGGCACTGAGGCACCGTCTTCCGCCCCCCGACGCTCCTGCTGCGCCTCCTCCTTCTGACAGGAACTGCCTACAGAACAAGCATGAATGATGCCTGAGTGGACACACGCAACTCACAAGTTCCTGGCTCTGTCAGCTCCTCTGCAGAGGGTTTCCCTAAGAAGGTGGACCTAGCAGGGTCACCGGGGGACGGGGAGCTGTGCCTCACGGCCCTCACTTCGTCGGAGAAACCCTCATGCAGAGTTCAGAAACTTGTGTGTTGAGTATGTCGCTGTGAGCCTCCACCATTTAACTAGTGGGTGAAGCCTGAACTGTCTAGAGACAGACCAGACCAGCTGCACAACACAGACACTGCAAACCTGAGGACAAATCTGAGAGAACAGAAAAAGGAAAGGAAACTTAGCTTAGAACCATGCAGCGCTACAGGAGACGGCAGCACTGCAGAGGTGAGGACCGGCACCTGTTTGAAAGAGACAAATGCACACAAACACACACAACAACGAACGAGAAACAAACACAGAGAGAGGACAAAGTGGTTATACAGAACTTGAGGACATTATCTACATGTAATTATCTACATAATTATAAATTTGTTGTGTTTTCTTTAACAATGTCAGAAGGAGAGAGGCACTGAGGCACCGTCTTCCGCCCCCCGACGCTCCTGCTGCGCCTCCTCCTTCTGACAGGAACTGCCTACAGAACAAGCATGAATGATGCCTGAGTGGACACACGCAACTCACAAGTTCCTGGCTCTGTCAGCTCCTCTGCAGAGGGTTTCCCTAAGAAGGTGGACCTAGCAGGGTCACCGGGGGACGGGGAGCTGTGCCTCACGGCCCTCACTTCGTCGGAGAAACCCTCATGCAGAGTTCAGAAACTTGTGCGTTGAGTATGTCGCTGTGAGCCTCCACCATTTAACTAGTGGGTGAAGCCTGAACTGTCTAGAGACAGACCAGACCAGCTGCACAACACAGACACTGCAAACCTGAGGACAAATCTGAGAGAACAGAAAAAGGAAAGGAAACTTAGCTTAGAACCATGCAGCGCTACAGGAGACGGCAGCACTGCAGAGGTGAGGACCGGCACCTGTTTGAAAGAGACAAATGCACACAAACACACACAACAACGAACGAGAAACAAACACAGAGAGAGGACAAAGTGGTTATACAGAACTTGAGGACATTATCTACATGTAATTATCTACATAATTATAAATTTGTTGTGTTTTCTTTAACAATGTCAGAAGGAGAGAGGCACTGAGGCACCGTCTTCCGCCCCCCGACGCTCCTGCTGCGCCTCCTCCTTCTGACAGGAACTGCCTACAGAACAAGCATGAATGATGCCTGAGTGGACACACGCAACTCACAAGTTCCTGGCTCTGTCAGCTCCTCTGCAGAGGGTTTCCCTAAGAAGGTGGACCTAGCAGGGTCACCGGGGGACGGGGAGCTGTGCCTCACGGCCCTCACTTCGTCGGAGAAACCCTCATGCAGAGTTCAGAAACTTGTGTGTTGAGTATGTCGCTGTGAGCCTCCACCATTTAACTAGTGGGTGAAGCCTGAACTGTCTAGAGACAGACCAGACCAGCTGCACAACACAGACACTTCAAACCTGAGGACAAATCTGAGAGAACAGAAAAAGGAAAGGAAACTTAGCTTAGAACCATGCAGCGCTACAGGAGACGGCAGCACTGCAGAGGTGAGGACCGGCACCTGTTTGAAAGAGACAAATGCACACAAACACACACAACAACGAACGAGAAACAAACACAGAGAGAGGACAAAGTGGTTATACAGAACTTGAGGACATTATCTACATGTAATTATCTACATAATTATAAATTTGTTGTGTTTTCTTTAACAATGTCAGAAGGAGAGAGGCACTGAGGCACCGTCTTCCGCCCCCCGACGCTCCTGCTGCGCCTCCTCCTTCTGACAGGAACTGCCTACAGAACAAGCATGAATGATGCCTGAGTGGACACACGCAACTCACAAGTTCCTGGCTCTGTCAGCTCCTCTGCAGAGGGTTTCCCTAAGAAGGTGGACCTAGCAGGGTCACCGGGGGACGGGGAGCTGTGCCTCACGGCCCTCACTTCGTCGGAGAAACCCTCATGCAGAGTTCAGAAACTTGTGTGTTGAGTATGTCGCTGTGAGCCTCCACCATTTAACTAGTGGGTGAAGCCTGAACTGTCTAGAGACAGACCAGACCAGCTGCACAACACAGACACTGCAAACCTGAGGACAAATCTGAGAGAACAGAAAAAGGAAAGGAAACTTAGCTTAGAACCATGCAGCGCTACAGGAGACGGCAGCACTGCAGAGGTGAGGACCGGCACCTGTTTGAAAGAGACAAATGCACACAAACACACACAACAACGAACGAGAAACAAACACAGAGAGAGGACAAAGTGGTTATACAGAACTTGAGGACATTATCTACATGTAATTATCTACATAATTATAAATTTGTTGTGTTTTCTTTAACAATGTCAGAAGGAGAGAGGCACTGAGGCACCGTCTTCCGCCCCCCGACGCTCCTGCTGCGCCTCCTCCTTCTGACAGGAACTGCCTACAGAACAAGCATGAATGATGCCTGAGTGGACACACGCAACTCACAAGTTCCTGGCTCTGTCAGCTCCTCTGCAGAGGGTTTCCCTAAGAAGGTGGACCTAGCAGGGTCACCGGGGGACGGGGAGCTGTGCCTCACGGCCCTCACTTCGCCGGAGAAACCCTCATGCAGAGTTCAGAAACTTGTGTGTTGAGTATGTCGCTGTGAGCCTCCACCATTTAACTAGTGGGTGAAGCCTGAACTGTCTAGAGACAGACCAGACCAGCTGCACAACACAGACACTGCAAACCTGAGGACAAATCTGAGAGAACAGAAAAAGGAAAGGAAACTTAGCTTAGAACCATGCAGCGCTACAGGAGACGGCAGCACTGCAGAGGTGAGGACCGGCACCTGTTTGAAAGAGACAAATGCACACAAACACACACAACAACGAACGAGAAACAAACACAGAGAGAGGACAAAGTGGTTATACAGAACTTGAGGACATTATCTACATGTAATTATCTACATAATTATAAATTTGTTGTGTTTTCTTTAACAATGTCAGAAGGAGAGAGGCACTGAGGCACCGTCTTCCGCCCCCCGACGCTCCTGCTGCGCCTCCTCCTTCTGACAGGAACTGCCTACAGAACAAGCATGAATGATGCCTGAGTGGACACACGCAACTCACAAGTTCCTGGCTCTGTCAGCTCCTCTGCAGAGGGTTTCCCTAAGAAGGTGGACCTAGCAGGGTCACCGGGGGACGGGGAGCTGTGCCTCACGGCCCTCACTTCGCCGGAGAAACCCTCATGCAGAGTTCAGAAACTTGTGTGTTGAGTATGTCGCTGTGAGCCTCCACCATTTAACTAGTGGGTGAAGCCTGAACTGTCTAGAGACAGACCAGACCAGCTGCACAACACAGACACTGCAAACCTGAGGACAAATCTGAGAGAACAGAAAAAGGAAAGGAAACTTAGCTTAGAACCATGCAGCGCTACAGGAGACGGCAGCACTGCAGAGGTGAGGACCGGCACCTGTTTGAAAGAGACAAATGCACACAAACACACACAACAACGAACGAGAAACAAACACAGAGAGAGGACAAAGTGGTTATACAGAACTTGAGGACATTATCTACATGTAATTATCTACATAATTATAAATTTGTTGTGTTTTCTTTAACAATGTCAGAAGGAGAGAGGCACTGAGGCACCGTCTTCCGCCCCCCGACGCTCCTGCTGCGCCTCCTCCTTCTGACAGGAACTGCCTACAGAACAAGCATGAATGATGCCTGAGTGGACACACGCAACTCACAAGTTCCTGGCTCTGTCAGCTCCTCTGCAGAGGGTTTCCCTAAGAAGGTGGACCTAGCAGGGTCACCGGGGGACGGGGAGCTGTGCCTCACGGCCCTCACTTCGCCGGAGAAACCCTCATGCAGAGTTCAGAAACTTGTGTGTTGAGTATGTCGCTGTGAGCCTCCACCATTTAACTAGTGGGTGAAGCCTGAACTGTCTAGAGACAGACCAGACCAGCTGCACAACACAGACACTGCAAACCTGAGGACAAATCTGAGAGAACAGAAAAAGGAAAGGAAACTTAGCTTAGAACCATGCAGCGCTACAGGAGACGGCAGCACTGCAGAGGTGAGGACCGGCACCTGTTTGAAAGAGACAAATGCACACAAACACACACAACAACGAACGAGAAACAAACACAGAGAGAGGACAAAGTGGTTATACAGAACTTGAGGACATTATCTACATGTAATTATCTACATAATTATAAATTTGTTGTGTTTTCTTTAACAATGTCAGAAGGAGAGAGGCACTGAGGCACCGTCTTCCGCCCCCCGACGCTCCTGCTGCGCCTCCTCCTTCTGACAGGAACTGCCTACAGAACAAGCATGAATGATGCCTGAGTGGACACACGCAACTCACAAGTTCCTGGCTCTGTCAGCTCCTCTGCAGAGGGTTTCCCTAAGAAGGTGGACCTAGCAGGGTCACCGGGGGACGGGGAGCTGTGCCTCACGGCCCTCACTTCGCCGGAGAAACCCTCATGCAGAGTTCAGAAACTTGTGTGTTGAGTATGTCGCTGTGAGCCTCCACCATTTAACTAGTGGGTGAAGCCTGAACTGTCTAGAGACAGACCAGACCAGCTGCACAACACAGACACTGCAAACCTGAGGACAAATCTGAGAGAACAGAAAAAGGAAAGGAAACTTAGCTTAGAACCATGCAGCGCTACAGGAGACGGCAGCACTGCAGAGGTGAGGACCGGCACCTGTTTGAAAGAGACAAATGCACACAAACACACACAACAACGAACGAGAAACAAACACAGAGAGAGGACAAAGTGGTTATACAGAACTTGAGGACATTATCTACATGTAATTATCTACATAATTATAAATTTGTTGTGTTTTCTTTAACAATGTCAGAAGGAGAGAGGCACTGAGGCACCGTCTTCCGCCCCCCGACGCTCCTGCTGCGCCTCCTCCTTCTGACAGGAACTGCCTACAGAACAAGCATGAATGATGCCTGAGTGGACACACGCAACTCACAAGTTCCTGGCTCTGTCAGCTCCTCTGCAGAGGGTTTCCCTAAGAAGGTGGACCTAGCAGGGTCACCGGGGGACGGGGAGCTGTGCCTCACGGCCCTCACTTCGCCGGAGAAACCCTCATGCAGAGTTCAGAAACTTGTGCGTTGAGTATGTCGCTGTGAGCCTCCACCATTTAACTAGTGGGTGAAGCCTGAACTGTCTAGAGACAGACCAGACCAGCTGCACAACACAGACACTGCAAACCTGAGGACAAATCTGAGAGAACAGAAAAAGGAAAGGAAACTTAGCTTAGAACCATGCAGCGCTACAGGAGACGGCAGCACTGCAGAGGTGAGGACCGGCACCTGTTTGAAAGAGACAAATGCACACAAACACACACAACAACGAACGAGAAACAAACACAGAGAGAGGACAAAGTGGTTATACAGAACTTGAGGACATTATCTACATGTAATTATCTACATAATTATAAATTTGTTGTGTTTTCTTTAACAATGTCAGAAGGAGAGAGGCACTGAGGCACCGTCTTCCGCCCCCCGACGCTCCTGCTGCGCCTCCTCCTTCTGACAGGAACTGCCTACAGAACAAGCATGAATGATGCCTGAGTGGACACACGCAACTCACAAGTTCCTGGCTCTGTCAGCTCCTCTGCAGAGGGTTTCCCTAAGAAGGTGGACCTAGCAGGGTCACCGGGGGACGGGGAGCTGTGCCTCACGGCCCTCACTTCGCCGGAGAAACCCTCATGCAGAGTTCAGAAACTTGTGCGTTGAGTATGTCGCTGTGAGCCTCCACCATTTAACTAGTGGGTGAAGCCTGAACTGTCTAGAGACAGACCAGACCAGCTGCACAACACAGACACTGCAAACCTGAGGACAAATCTGAGAGAACAGAAAAAGGAAAGGAAACTTAGCTTAGAACCATGCAGCGCTACAGGAGACGGCAGCACTGCAGAGGTGAGGACCGGCACCTGTTTGAAAGAGACAAATGCACACAAACACACACAACAACGAACGAGAAACAAACACAGAGAGAGGACAAAGTGGTTATACAGAACTTGAGGACATTATCTACATGTAATTATCTACATAATTATAAATTTGTTGTGTTTTCTTTAACAATGTCAGAAGGAGAGAGGCACTGAGGCACCGTCTTCCGCCCCCCGACGCTCCTGCTGCGCCTCCTCCTTCTGACAGGAACTGCCTACAGAACAAGCATGAATGATGCCTGAGTGGACACACGCAACTCACAAGTTCCTGGCTCTGTCAGCTCCTCTGCAGAGGGTTTCCCTAAGAAGGTGGACCTAGCAGGGTCACCGGGGGACGGGGAGCTGTGCCTCACGGCCCTCACTTCGCCGGAGAAACCCTCATGCAGAGTTCAGAAACTTGTGCGTTGAGTATGTCGCTGTGAGCCTCCACCATTTAACTAGTGGGTGAAGCCTGAACTGTCTAGAGACAGACCAGACCAGCTGCACAACACAGACACTGCAAACCTGAGGACAAATCTGAGAGAACAGAAAAAGGAAAGGAAACTTAGCTTAGAACCATGCAGCGCTACAGGAGACGGCAGCACTGCAGAGGTGAGGACCGGCACCTGTTTGAAAGAGACAAATGCACACAAACACACACAACAACGAACGAGAAACAAACACAGAGAGAGGACAAAGTGGTTATACAGAACTTGAGGACATTATCTACATGTAATTATCTACATAATTATAAATTTGTTGTGTTTTCTTTAACAATGTCAGAAGGAGAGAGGCACTGAGGCACCGTCTTCCGCCCCCCGACGCTCCTGCTGCGCCTCCTCCTTCTGACAGGAACTGCCTACAGAACAAGCATGAATGATGCCTGAGTGGACACACGCAACTCACAAGTTCCTGGCTCTGTCAGCTCCTCTGCAGAGGGTTTCCCTAAGAAGGTGGACCTAGCAGGGTCACCGGGGGACGGGGAGCTGTGCCTCACGGCCCTCACTTCGCCGGAGAAACCCTCATGCAGAGTTCAGAAACTTGTGTGTTGAGTATGTCGCTGTGAGCCTCCACCATTTAACTAGTGGGTGAAGCCTGAACTGTCTAGAGACAGACCAGACCAGCTGCACAACACAGACACTTCAAACCTGAGGACAAATCTGAGAGAACAGAAAAAGGAAAGGAAACTTAGCTTAGAACCATGCAGCGCTACAGGAGACGGCAGCACTGCAGAGGTGAGGACCGGCACCTGTTTGAAAGAGACAAATGCACACAAACACACACAACAACGAACGAGAAACAAACACAGAGAGAGGACAAAGTGGTTATACAGAACTTGAGGACATTATCTACATGTAATTATCTACATAATTATAAATTTGTTGTGTTTTCTTTAACAATGTCAGAAGGAGAGAGGCACTGAGGCACCGTCTTCCGCCCCCCGACGCTCCTGCTGCGCCTCCTCCTTCTGACAGGAACTGCCTGCAGAACAAGCATGAATGATGCCTGAGTGGACACACGCAACTCACAAGTTCCTGGCTCTGTCAGCTCCTCTGCAGAGGGTTTCCCTAAGAAGGTGGACCTAGCAGGGTCACCGGGGGACGGGGAGCTGTGCCTCACGGCCCTCACTTCGCCGGAGAAACCCTCATGCAGAGTTCAGAAACTTGTGTGTTGAGTATGTCGCTGTGAGCCTCCACCATTTAACTAGTGGGTGAAGCCTGAACTGTCTAGAGACAGACCAGACCAGCTGCACACACAGACACTTCAAACCTGAGGACAAATCTGAGAGAACAGAAAAAGGAAAGGAAACTTAGCTTAGAACCATGCAGCGCTACAGGAGACGGCAGCACTGCAGAGGTGAGGACCGGCACCTGTTTGAAAGAGACAAATGCACACAAACACACACAACAACGAACGAGAAACAAACACAGAGAGAGGACAAAGTGGTTATACAGAACTTGAGGACATTATCTACATGTAATTATCTACATAATTATAAATTTGTTGTGTTTTCTTTAACAATGTCAGAAGGAGAGAGGCACTGAGGCACCGTCTTCCGCCCCCCGACGCTCCTGCTGCGCCTCCTCCTTCTGACAGGAACTGCCTGCAGAACAAGCATGAATGATGCCTGAGTGGACACACGCAACTCACAAGTTCCTGGCTCTGTCAGCTCCTCTGCAGAGGGTTTCCCTAAGAAGGTGGACCTAGCAGGGTCACCGGGGGACGGGGAGCTGTGCCTCACGGCCCTCACTTCGCCGGAGAAACCCTCATGCAGAGTTCAGAAACTTGTGTGTTGAGTATGTCGCTGTGAGCCTCCACCATTTAACTAGTGGGTGAAGCCTGAACTGTCTAGAGACAGACCAGACCAGCTGCACAACACAGACACTTCAAACCTGAGGACAAATCTGAGAGAACAGAAAAAGGAAAGGAAACTTAGCTTAGAACCATGCAGCGCTACAGGAGACGGCAGCACTGCAGAGGTGAGGACCGGCACCTGTTTGAAAGAGACAAATGCACACAAACACACACAACAACGAACGAGAAACAAACACAGAGAGAGGACAAAGTGGTTATACAGAACTTGAGGACATTATCTACATGTAATTATCTACATAATTATAAATTTGTTGTGTTTTCTTTAACAATGTCAGAAGGAGAGAGGCACTGAGGCACCGTCTTCCGCCCCCCGACGCTCCTGCTGCGCCTCCTCCTTCTGACAGGAACTGCCTACAGAACAAGCATGAATGATGCCTGAGTGGACACACGCAACTCACAAGTTCCTGGCTCTGTCAGCTCCTCTGCAGAGGGTTTCCCTAAGAAGGTGGACCTAGCAGGGTCACCGGGGGACGGGGAGCTGTGCCTCACGGCCCTCACTTCGCCGGAGAAACCCTCATGCAGAGTTCAGAAACTTGTGTGTTGAGTATGTCGCTGTGAGCCTCCACCATTTAACTAGTGGGTGAAGCCTGAACTGTCTAGAGACAGACCAGACCAGCTGCACAACACAGACACTGCAAACCTGAGGACAAATCTGAGAGAACAGAAAAAGGGAAAGGAAACTTAGCTTAGAACCATGCAGCGCTACAGGAGACGGCAGCACTGCAGAGGTGAGGACCGGCACCTGTTTGAAAGAGACAAATGCACACAAACACACACAACAACGAACGAGAAACAAACACAGAGAGAGGACAAAGTGGTTATACAGAACTTGAGGACATTATCTACATGTAATTATCTACATAATTATAAATTTGTTGTGTTTTCTTTAACAATGTCAGAAGGAGAGAGGCACTGAGGCACCGTCTTCCGCCCCCCGACGCTCCTGCTGCGCCTCCTCCTTCTGACAGGAACTGCCTACAGACAAGCATGAATGATGCCTGAGTGGACACACGCAACTCACAAGTTCCTGGCTCTGTCAGCTCCTCTGCAGAGGGTTTCCCTAAGAAGGTGGACCTAGCAGGGTCACCGGGGGACGGGGAGCTGTGCCTCACGGCCCTCACTTCGCCGGAGAAACCCTCATGCAGAGTTCAGAAACTTGTGTGTTGAGTATGTCGCTGTGAGCCTCCACCATTTAACTAGTGGGTGAAGCCTGAACTGTCTAGAGACAGACCAGACCAGCTGCACAACACAGACACTGCAAACCTGAGGACAAATCTGAGAGAACAGAAAAAGGAAAGGAAACTTAGCTTAGAACCATGCAGCGCTACAGGAGACGGCAGCACTGCAGAGGTGAGGACCGGCACCTGTTTGAAAGAGACAAATGCACACAAACACACACAACAACGAACGAGAAACAAACACAGAGAGAGGACAAAGTGGTTATACAGAACTTGAGGACATTATCTACATGTAATTATCTACATAATTATAAATTTGTTGTGTTTTCTTTAACAATGTCAGAAGGAGAGAGGCACTGAGGCACCGTCTTCCGCCCCCCGACGCTCCTGCTGCGCCTCCTCCTTCTGACAGGAACTGCCTACAGAACAAGCATGAATGATGCCTGAGTGGACACACGCAACTCACAAGTTCCTGGCTCTGTCAGCTCCTCTGCAGAGGGTTTCCCTAAGAAGGTGGACCTAGCAGGGTCACCGGGGGACGGGGAGCTGTGCCTCACGGCCCTCACTTCGCCGGAGAAACCCTCATGCAGAGTTCAGAAACTTGTGTGTTGAGTATGTCGCTGTGAGCCTCCACCATTTAACTAGTGGGTGAAGCCTGAACTGTCTAGAGACAGACCAGACCAGCTGCACAACACAGACACTGCAAACCTGAGGACAAATCTGAGAGAACAGAAAAAGGAAAGGAAACTTAGCTTAGAACCATGCAGCGCTACAGGAGACGGCAGCACTGCAGAGGTGAGGACCGGCACCTGTTTGAAAGAGACAAATGCACACAAACACACACAACAACGAACGAGAAACAAACACAGAGAGAGGACAAAGTGGTTATACAGAACTTGAGGACATTATCTACATGTAATTATCTACATAATTATAAATTTGTTGTGTTTTCTTTAACAATGTCAGAAGGAGAGAGGCACTGAGGCACCGTCTTCCGCCCCCCCGACGCTCCTGCTGCGCCTCCTCCTTCTGACAGGAACTGCCTACAGAACAAGCATGAATGATGCCTGAGTGGACACACGCAACTCACAAGTTCCTGGCTCTGTCAGCTCCTCTGCAGAGGGTTTCCCTAAGAAGGTGGACCTAGCAGGGTCACCGGGGGACGGGGAGCTGTGCCTCACGGCCCTCACTTCGTCGGAGAAACCCTCATGCAGAGTTCAGAAACTTGTGTGTTGAGTATGTCGCTGTGAGCCTCCACCATTTAACTAGTGGGTGAAGCCTGAACTGTCTAGAGACAGACCAGACCAGCTGCACAACACAGACACTGCAAACCTGAGGACAAATCTGAGAGAACAGAAAAAGGAAAGGAAACTTAGCTTAGAACCATGCAGCGCTACAGGAGACGGCAGCACTGCAGAGGTGAGGACCGGCACCTGTTTGAAAGAGACAAATGCACACAAACACACACAACAACGAACGAGAAACAAACACAGAGAGAGGACAAAGTGGTTATACAGAACTTGAGGACATTATCTACATGTAATTATCTACATAATTATAAATTTGTTGTGTTTTCTTTAACAATGTCAGAAGGAGAGAGGCACTGAGGCACCGTCTTCCGCCCCCCGACGCTCCTGCTGCGCCTCCTCCTTCTGACAGGAACTGCCTACAGAACAAGCATGAATGATGCCTGAGTGGACACACGCAACTCACAAGTTCCTGGCTCTGTCAGCTCCTCTGCAGAGGGTTTCCCTAAGAAGGTGGACCTAGCAGGGTCACCGGGGGACGGGGAGCTGTGCCTCACGGCCCTCACTTCGTCGGAGAAACCCTCATGCAGAGTTCAGAAACTTGTGTGTTGAGTATGTCGCTGTGAGCCTCCACCATTTAACTAGTGGGTGAAGCCTGAACTGTCTAGAGACAGACCAGACCAGCTGCACAACACAGACACTGCAAACCTGAGGACAAATCTGAGAGAACAGAAAAAGGAAAGGAAACTTAGCTTAGAACCATGCAGCGCTACAGGAGACGGCAGCACTGCAGAGGTGAGGACCGGCACCTGTTTGAAAGAGACAAATGCACACAAACACACACAACAACGAACGAGAAACAAACACAGAGAGAGGACAAAGTGGTTATACAGAACTTGAGGACATTATCTACATGTAATTATCTACATAATTATAAATTTGTTGTGTTTTCTTTAACAATGTCAGAAGGAGAGAGGCACTGAGGCACCGTCTTCCGCCCCCCGACGCTCCTGCTGCGCCTCCTCCTTCTGACAGGAACTGCCTACAGAACAAGCATGAATGATGCC